>NC_060175.1:100106134-100136134 GCF_021184085.1 Oncorhynchus gorbuscha
CTCCGGAGTCTTGTACGGCACAATAATCACTTCACCCTGCTGGTGTTCCCCTGCAGCAGCAATGGTTGCTCCATTCTCAATGCTCCTAGCTGTGAAACGTCTCTGTGAACGCCCATGTAGAACGGAGTAATGGGAGACTGGTCCTGCTCCAGATCCATCAGGTGCCCGTCATATCCAAGGTCCACTGCATTGTTGGTTAAGGGCTTGTATAAGTAAACATTTCGTGGTAAGATCTACATCTGTCGTATTCGGCGCATGTGACAAATACAATTTGATTTTGATTTGCTCTCCTCAGAACAGACCGAGCAGTGTCTCTTCAGCACACCCCCTACTGGTACAGAAGTCTCTGTGCAGCTTACCGATCCTCGACTTCGGCGATGTCATCTACAAAATCGCTTCCAACACTCTACTCAGCAAACTGGATGCAGTTTATCACAGTGCCATCCGTTTTGTCACTAAAGCACCTTATACTACCCACCACTGCGACTTGTATGCTCTAGTCGGCTGGCCCTCGCTACATATTCGTCGCCAGACCCACTGGCTCCAGGTCATCTACAAGGCCATGCTAGGTAAAGCTCTGCCTTATCTCAGTTCACTGGTCACGATGGCAACACCCATCCGTAGCACGCGCTCCAGCAGGTGTATCTCACTGATCATCCCTAAAGCCAACACCTCATTCGGCCGCCTTTTGTTCCAGTACTCTGCTGCCTGTGACTGGAACGAATTGCAAAAATCGCTGAAGTTGGAGACTTATCTCCCTCACCAACTTCAAACATCAGCTATCTGAGCAGCTAACCGATCGCTGCAGCTGTACATAATCTATTGGTAAATAGCCCACCCATTTTCACCTACCTCATCCCCACAGTTTTTATTTATTTACTTTTCTGCTCTTTTGCACACCAATATCTCCACCTGTACATGATCATCTGATCATTTATCACTCCAGTGTTAATCTGCAATATTGTAATTATTCCCCTACCTCCTCATGCCTTTTGCACACATTGTATATAGACTCCCCTTTTTTTTCTACTGTGTTATTGACTTGTTAATTGTTTACTCCACGTGTAACTCTGTGTTGTCTGTTCATACTGCTCTGCTTTATCTTGGCCAGGTCGCAGTTGCAAATGAGAACTTGTTCTCAACTAGCCTACCTGGTTAAATAAAGGTGAAGAAATAAATAAATAAATAAATAGATGGAAAGCCGTCACTTTTGGTCACTGGTCCTTGACCCCCCCCCCCCCCCCCCTTAAGCAAAAGGAAGTGTAATCCTGCTTCGACCAAAATCGATCCACCAGTAACCTCTGCAGTTGCTTGATGAGACTCTGTGGGCAATCCATCTCCCATCAGCCAGTGCCTGAACATTGAAGCAACCAAGTTGTTAGTGACCAGGACCTTTAAAAGGTCCAATATGCAGGAATCAATCAGCCATTTCCTGGTTGCTAACATTCTAATAGTTTGTCTAATGTCAATTTATTTGGCAAAACAAGCAGTCATTGTGTAGAGAATCCTTGTACCATCTAAACCACTGTGAAATATATGTATTGTCAGGTGTTTGAAGCTGGTGTACAAAACCCGAAAGTAAAAGATGCAAAACTGAAACTTAAGAACGGGAAGCATAGGATTAGCGCACATAGAACAGATATACCACTTCTTAGACTTGATTTCATTGAGAAGGACGGATCTATAACTTACATTTCTATGTGAATTTGGTCAGGTCGCCCAAAAAAAGTCACATATTGCAGCTTTAACTAAAAGACATCAGTGGCAACAACCATTTAGACAACTTAGCTGTAACCTTGTCCACCAGACCCGCCCAGTGTCTCTCTTAAACTCTGAGGTCCCCAAGAACACCCCTAAAGAACTCCATCCCTACTCTGCCCCACTGTAAACCCCCCCCCCCCCCAGAAAGACTAGGAGACCCTTCTCTGGCCCATCCCAATAAATCAGACCCTCACTCTGCTCCCAGTTCACCTTAGCTGATGCCAGTATATGCCCAGTGAAACCTCGGATTGGAGCGGCAATCCTGTTACAGCTCCAATTACAGACATAAAACCTACATAGCCTCGCTGCACTAATCCTCTTGCCTGGCTACCCAGACTTCTTGCTCCAGCCAAAATAACTCTAGTAGACAGTTTAATGAGAGCGGCTGAAGAATCCATACCAAACTCTAAATCATTCAGAAAGGGCAAGGCTGTCCCCCGGTGGTCAAGTGAGTGCCATACAGTTGTCAAGGAGAGAAACCGAGCCTTTAAAGCCTTAAAATAACTCAAATAGGTTCACAGAGCTGATTGAGCATCAAGGAAAAAGAGTAATAGCAAGAATAATCATACTGTCAAACAGACTTATTGGAGAAGGTACTGTGACATCACACTTATTGGAGAAAGTACTGTGACATCACACTTATTGGAGAAGGTACTGTGACATCACACTTATTGGAGAAGGTACTGTGACATCACACGTATTGGAGAAAGTACTGTGACATCACACGTATTGGAGAAAGTACTGTGACATCACACTTATTGGAGAAAGTACTGTGACATCACACTTATTGGAGAAGGTACTGTGACATCACACTTATTGGAGAAAGTACTGTGACATCACACTTATTGGAGAAGGTACTGTGACATCACACTTAATGGAGAAAGTACTGTGACATCACACTTATTAGAGAAGAAAAAGAGCACCTCATTGAAGCTGCCCAGAAACACCCGTTGGGGTGATGTTGTCATCATGTTTGACAGTCTCCTGGAGGGGAAGGAGTCTCTCCAAGAAATAGCCATATCACAGTCTGCCGATATGAACAGCCCCATCAAGAGGATCCTCCTGGATGATGTATTTTGGGAGAGAGTGATAAGCAGCCTGAAACTCCTGAAACCTATAGCAGTAGCCATTGCACGGATTGAGGGAGACAATGCCATCCTGTCTGATGTTCAGACTCTACTTGCAGAGAGGTAAGAGAAGAAATCCGTGCTGCCCTGCCCACTTCACTGTTGATCCAAGCTGATGAAACTGCAATTCTGAAATACATCAAAAAGTGTGAAGACTTCTGCCTGAAGCGGCAGGTAGTCTAGTTGTTAGATCATTGGACTACTAACCGAAAGGTTGCAAGAGTCTGCTGGCAAGAGCATCCTGTCTGGTGCAGAGATCAACAAGGCCTATGGTGTCATCAATACTATGTCTCGCCACCTCTGCCTGGATAAAGGACAAGGTTCTTGGCAGTCTGGCGAAGTACAGTTCTAAGCAAGGGCTTTGGGATGGAGATGCAATATGGCAGTCGTGCCAACATATCTCATCAGCCACCTGGTGGAAGGGACTTTGTGGATCTGAAGCTGTTGCCTCCATCATCCTCAACAAGGTTGGAAAGTGACAGTGAGGCTGAGGCCTCAGAGTCTGATGTTCAAGAGGTGGACATTGAGGAGGTCCAGGGAGAAGATATGGAAGACAGTCTAGAAACTAAAGCTTTGGTTATCATTTTACAGATGTATGTTTAAAACATTTTTAGGAGATGCGATGGGGATCATTCAATATTCCCTTTCTTTTGTTGTTCAGTGAAATCATCCCCTGTGAAGAGTCAATTCGTAACTAAATTGTTTAAAAATATATATATATTGGAAGAATTTAATCATTTGCATTTATTTCTACTTATGATAAGGTTAAAGGTTTATATTTCAGTCTCCATGTGATACAGTAAATACACATCTACATTTAAATTGTATTAATATTAATTTGCATATATTTCCTGTTAATTCCCATATATTCCTGTTAATTCCCATATATTCCTGTTAATTCCCACAGAAAGTTTCCACCTCTGAATATTCCCCAAAATGTTGCAACCCTAGTCCCGACTGAAGCCCAGTGACTCATCCTATTGGCCATGTGACGGGAGAGTGTGCGACATGCTGACATTCTGCTGGAGGTCAAAGGCTATTTCCTTTTGTGGCACTTCTTTCAAATCGCCATTCATTCCTGCTGCCAATCATCACTCCGTATTCCTGCGAGACTGTTGATGAAAAGAATCTGGTTCAACTTGGGTTAACGGTCCGTTTTCTTAGAACTTGTCTACGTGACATAATGGGCGATCTCTAAGAAACCGATAAAGACCCAAACTGCCAATGGATATGTAGGCATGAACAAAGAATTGGTGATGAATGTATTATTATTATTGGGGCGGCAGGGTGGCCTAGTGGTTAGAGTGTAGAGGTGGCAGGGTGGCCTAGTGGTTAGAGTGTAGAGGTGGCAGGGTGGCCTAGTGGTTAGAGTGTAGAGGTGGCAGGGTGGCCTAGTGGTTAGAGTGTAGAGGCGGCAGGGTGGCCTAGTGGTTAGAGTGTAGAGGTGGCAGGGTGGCCTAGTGGTTAGAGTGTAGAGGTGGCAGGGTGGCCTAGTGGTTAGAGTGTAGAGGTGGCAGGGTGGCCTAGTGGTTAGAGTGTAGAGGTGGCAGGGTGGCCTAGTGGTTAGAGTGTAGAGGTGGCAGGGTGGCCTAGTGGTTAGAGTGTAGAGGTGGCAGGGTGGCCTAGTGGTTAGAGTGTAGAGGTGGCAGGGTGGCCTAGTGGTTAGAGTGTAGAGGTGGCAGGGTGGCCTAGTGGTTAGAGTGTAGAGGTGGCAGGGTGGCCTAGTGGTTAGAGTGTAGAGGTGGCAGGGTGGCCTAGTGGTTAGAGTGTAGAGGTGGCAGGGTGGCCTAGTGGTTAGAGTGTAGAGGCGGCAGGGTGGCCTAGTGGTTAGAGTGTAGAGGCGGCAGGGTGGCCTAGTGGTTAGAGTGTAGAGGCGGCAGGGTAGCCTAGTGGTTAGAGTGTAGAGGCGGCAGGGTAGCCTAGTGGTTAGAGTGTAGAGGCGGCAGGGTGGCCTAGTGGTTAGAGTGTAGAGGTGGCAGGGTGGCCTAGTGGTTAGAGTGTAGAGGTGGCAGGGTGGCCTAGTGGTTAGAGTGTAGAGGTGGCAGGGTGGCCTAGTGGTTAGAGTGTAGAGGTGGCAGGGTGGCCTAGTGGTTAGAGTGTAGAGGTGGCAGGGTGGCCTAGTGGTTAGGCGGCAGGGTGGCCTAGTGGTTAGAGTGTAGAGGCGGCAGGGTGGCCTAGTGGTTAGAGTGTAGAGGCGGCAGGGTGGCCTAGTGGTTAGAGTGTAGAGGCGGCAGGGTAGCCTAGTGGTTAGAGTGTAGGCGGCAGGGTAGCCTAGTGGTTAGAGTGTAGAGGTGGGTAGCCTAGTGGTTAGAGGTAGAGGTGGCCCTAGTGGTTAGAGTGTAGAGGTGGCAGGGTGGCCTAGTGGTTAGAGTGGCCTAGAGGTGGCAGGGTGGCCTAGTGGTTAGAGTGTAGAGGTGGCAGGGTGGCCTAGTGGTTAGAGTGTAGAGGCGGCAGGGTGGCCTAGTGGTTAGAGTGTAGAGGTGGCAGGGTGGCCTAGTGGTTAGAGTGTAGAGGTGGCAGGGTGGCCTAGTGGTTAGAGTGTAGAGGTGGCAGGGTGGCCTAGTGGTTAGAGTGTAGAGGCGGCAGGGTGGCCTAGTGGTTAGAGTGTAGAGGCGGCAGGGTGGCCTAGTGGTTAGAGTGTAGGGGCGGCAGGGTGGCCTAGTGGTTAGAGTGTAGAGGCGGCAGGGTGGCCTAGTGGTTAGAGTGTAGAGGCGGCAGGGTGGCCTAGTGGTTAGAGTGTAGAGGCGGCAGGGTGGCCTAGTGGTTAGAGCGTTGGACTAGTAACCGGAACGTTGCAAGTTCAAACCCCCGAGCTGACAAGGTACAAATCTGTCGTTCTGACCCTGAACAGACACTGTTCCTAGGCTGTCATTGAAAATAAGAATGTTTTCTTAACTGACTTGCGTAGTTAAATAAGGTAAAAATTATTGTAGTAGTTATCTCACAGGACACTGGAAAGGAAGACATTATCATAGCTTATTCAAGGTATACATCAAATGGATGGGGAGAAATGTCTATACTATTTACGGTTAATCTCAATAAAATTACACTTTCTAAATAGGAAGAATGATATGATTTGATATTTATTTTAAACCTTGCATTAGTACGTGTTGTACGCTTCTCATTAATGCATGAATCAATGTGCGAAGTAGGGCCTACATGAATATTGCCTTCATAAATGACATTCCATTTCCATGATTTTATAGAGCACATTATCTGAGGGAGATTCAAACTGAATCCTGAGCAGTAGGGTAGCCTAGTGGTTAGAGCGTTGGACTAGTAACCGGAAGGTTGCAAGTTCAAATCCCTGAATTTATCCTTAACTGACTTGCCAAGTTAAATAAAGGTATATAAAAAAAGAGAGTTCTTAACAACACAGAGAGAGCGAGACATTGTTGCCGTGGCCACAGCAGGAAGTTAGCTTGTCTAGATAACAATCAACATCCCTTTTCAAATATTTGACAGACACTTCTGTTGAGCTGAATAGAGTAGATGTTTTTCTAGCATCGTGATAAGGACACAGATTGGTGGTGGCTCAGACATGATCCCATCATAGAGGATATACCTTACAGCCTGTCCATCACCTGTTGAGAGTCAATACATCACTGTCAGATGTGAGATGGGCTTAATAAGAAATGTTTGTAAAATTAAAAATATGGCGATGATTGTGTTAGAAGAACAAGACTGTAGCATACGCCAGGTTAATTGTTTATACAGTAAAACAAACACTGAGTATACGAAACATTAAAAAGTCAATATTAGGAAGATGTTCCTAATTTTTAAAAATAAATCAATTCACCTTTATTTAACAAGGAAAGTCAGTTAAGAACAAATTCTTATTTACAATGATGGCCTACCCTGGACGACGCTGGGACGATTGGGACTCCCAATCACGGCTGGATGTGATACAGCCTGGAATCGAACCAGGGACTGTAGTGACGCCTCTTGCACTGAGATGCAGTGCCTTAGACCGCTGTGCCACTCAGAAGCAGTTTGGTATACGCATTGTCTGTTTCATATATACGTCAAAACACTTCTTTCATGTTAAGAGATTGATTTGTTAAAGTTGAGATGCTGAGAGGAGACTTTATAACGTTGCAAATGCACTAAACAAGTGATGGGATTTCAGTCCTGGCCCGCAACAGGTGGGATTTCAGTCCTGGCCTGCAACAGGTAACCCTCAATGACTCTTGTTTTAAATCACGTCCTCGTTAGAGGCATAGGCGTGGATCAGAAAACCAGTCAGTATCTGGTGTGACCAACATTTGCCTCATGCAGCGCAACACATCTCCTTCTCATGATCAGGCTGTTGATTGTGGCCTTTGGAATGTTGTCCCTCTCCTCTTCAATGGCTGTGCGAAGTTGCTGGATATTGTTGTGAATTGGAACACACTGTCGTACACGTTGATCCAGAGCATCCCAAACATGTTCAATGGGTGACATGTCTGAGTATGCAGGCCATGGAAGAACTGGGACATTTTCAGCTTCCAGGAATTGTGTACAGATTATTGCGTCATGGGACCGTGCATTATCATGCTGAAACATGTGGTAGTAGTGGCGGATGAATGGCACAACAATGGGCCTCTGGATCTCGTCACGGTATCTCTGTGCATTCAAATTGCCATCGATAAAATGCAATTGTGTTTGTTGTCTGTAGCTTATACCTGCCCATACCATAACCCCACCGCCACCATGGGGCACTCTTGCTCACAACGTTGATATCAGCAAATCGTTCACCAACAAGACGCCACACACGTTGAATGCGGTTGTGAGGCCGGTTAGACGTCCTGACAATTTCTCTAAAATGACGTTGGAGGTGGCTTATGGTAGAGAAATTAACATTCAATTCTCTGGCAACAGATCCGGTGGACATTCCTGCAGTCAACATGCCAATTGCATTGCTCCCCTAATTGTTCCCCTTAAACTTGAGAACTCTGCGGCATTGTGTTGTGTGACAAAACTGCACATTTTTGAGTGGCCTTTTATTGTCCCCAGCACAAGGTGCACTTGTGTAATGTTCATGCTGTTTAATCAGCTTCTTAATAGGCCATACCTGTCAGGTAGATGGATTATCTTGGCAAAGGAGAAATGCTTACGAACAGGGATGTGACAGGCTATTTTAGAGATGCAATCTAACTATGTTGCCTAACATAAAGACCTGGTTGGTTTAAAACTTGCACTGAATACATGTTGTTCTCTAATTCTCACGAAAAATTATTGGCCGATCAATTGGTTTCCCGCCTATAAATATTTGGACATTTGGATTGAGAAGGATTAAATAGTTTAAAAAAACATACAGATGATGTTAAAAAACTAAGATTAAAAAAAAATAGATATATACATCTTACCTCTCCCTAAATAGTAGGAAGCAGATTGTACAGTCCTGCCAATTCTTGACTATGATGTCACCATTTATCAGATTGCAGCAGCCACTACTCTTAACCCTTTGGATGCTGTCTACCATATCGTGCTTTGCTTTATCACAGGTGACTGTTTTAATATTCACCACTGCATCCTGTATCAAAAGGTTGGCTGGTCCTCATTAAAATCCCGTAGATCACTTCCTATTCCATTTCTGGTTTACAAAGCTCTACTACACAAGCTTCCAACTTGCTTCGTTGTTAAAATATGAAAAACATGAGGTACCAAACCCGTTCACAAGGTTGGTTAACTCTTGAGGTTCCTCGGGTTTCCAAACTAGAGAAGTCCTTTTTTAGTTTTAAAGCCCCTCATTGCTCGAACCAACTACAAAATACATTACAATTGGATGTTCTGGTGCCGCTCAGGCAATTTAAAATATTGATTGGGAACCTTCTTATTGAGGACTGAATATGGTTTTTCTTTAATATATATGTTGTTACTGATTTTATATTGTATTTGATTTTTGCAATTGTATATGCAGGACTCCCTTGTGAAAGAGACCCTGGTCTCAATGCTGACTCCCTGCTTAAATAAGGGTAAAATGTAGTGTAAATTAAATCTGTTATGTAGGCTACAGTCAATCCATCAGGGTGGTTGATGGCACTGCAATCCCAGAGTGCTCTTCTCGTTTTGCTTACTGTAGCTAAATGCACAGTGGCAGCCAGGCTGTGATTCATGTTTGGGACATACACAGTAAGCTATTTATAGAAAAGGGTCAAATATTAGTTTGGAATCATTTTCACCAGGTGAATCACTCTGGGATGCCTATTTAGTGTATTTATCACTCACTTAAGGCCTAGTTCAGGGGTATTCAACCTTAGGTCTGCGGTACTCTAGGGTGGGGGGGGGTCAACTATTTGTATTTATTTATTTAAAATGGGAAATGTTTGTATTTTATTTCAATGTTTTTATGAATATCGATAGCAGAATAAATGCATTTTGAATGGCATACTTACAGTAGACAAAGATGAAATAATATAGTTTAAAGAAGATATTCTCAACTATTTCACTCATTGTGGCTAATTTACACTCACTGACCTACCAGTAGAGGGGGAAAAATGCTACTGGTCAGCTTTCTTGTCTTGGACATACATTTTTACCAACACATGGCTAACCTTTGTTTAACCAGATAAACAGCTGCTATTTGCAAAAATGCGTTTGGAGTTACCTTTAACCAGCAATAGGCTATGTTAGAGTTTACACTTCCTCTACCAAATCTATACATTTTTTTTAAATGTTCATTATGTCTACTTTTCCTTGACACCGCCATTCACCTGATAATAAGACAAGACATGTGATCAAATTTTTTCTTGCTAAAATGAGGTGGGTCCCTGGGGTCCCCAGTTTGCCTGGGTTGTGGTCCCTAAGCAAGAAAAGCTTGAAGCTCCCTGGCCTATTTGGTAAAGGATAGCCACTTACCAAAAATATAGTTCATTGTTGACATTGTATATCTATTGCTTTTGGGAGAAAAAAACAACTGTTCTTACGTTGCTTTACCACCGATGTCTGTTTGAATGTTATAACATTGTGTTATTTCTCCCAATCCGAGTCCTTTCCCATTAATGAAAAACCAGAGGAATCGCGGTTGGTGTAATTTTGCCTTCGCGCGTTTCCGTAGGAATGCGTATCACGTGAGTTCGAGAAAAAAGTCAGGAAGCAGACAATCACAAACAATTTCTTGCAAAATAGCAAATGTATTAACTGCAGTTAACTCGATTTAGGCTTTTGTTATCATGGAGTCGACCCTCGAGCTACATCTTGATGATACGTAAGTGATTATCTGATCGAGACTCGTCCAAAACCGTTACATTTTGTGTAAACATTCCTGAAACGTGTATCCATGTCGTTTTGATAGCATGAAAAATCCAGCCATTATCGGAGTTCTCTGCACCGACCAACAGGGACATATTCTAGGCTGTAAGTAAAAGACCAATTTCTTGTTATTTTCATTATCTTATTATTCAGCAGGCAAACATTTGACTGACGGTGTTTGAAAAGTGTGAAAATATCCCCTTGAAATGGCAGTAGCTAACGTTACAAATATTAGATAATGCAATAAGTAAAATGAATAGTAGCTATAGCCCAAGCTTGTTCTTTGGTACGGGGTAAATCCATTTGAATTCAATCACTTTTTGACAGCACCTCTCTTTGTATGGAACGAAACCTTCCATACATATTTTACCATTGTAGAATTGCTAATAAAAAGTGACATTTTGTACCCGAATAACAAAACATTCAAGAGAGCACCGTGTACAAAGTAGACCTATTTTTGCATACCCAACCATAGCCCAATAATGTACTCTTAAAGATGTGTAGGCGAGCAAAACATTACTCCTTAAAGGTAGACTCGGCGACATGAAATAGATGCAGAAGGTAAACCGCACAGTTTGGTAATTTCCACAACTAGGTGTGCGTGGCCCAACTTCTCCTCTATATGTTGGTGACCTGACAACCACGCTGTGAACCAAGTCATGCATCTCAATAGTTACTCGTTGCAACGTCATCTCGTGACGTCTACCTTGGATCCTGTGTTCCTTTCAGAGCTAGACTGGCTCTGGCAGCCAAAACATCCTGATACTCCCATCTAATCAATTCTCAATAGTGATACTGTTCAATAAACATAAAGCCCTTTTTAATATCGCGTCAGAAATCATTTCACAAATGCAAAATACACACTTACTGTTTTAACCGGATTTATCACAGTTGCAGCCTACTGTATTTTTCTATTCCAACACGTTTCTGGTGTCATTCTTCCGTTAAACACACATGTGTCGGGTGCATGCTATAGCTCATTAGTACACCTGTCTTCTGTCGGTCTTCCGTAAGCATATGCCGTAACATGGAGATATGGCCGTGTGGGAACACTAGCCCTATAAAGGTGTGTAGTAATTGAACATTTAGTTTAAAAATATATATTTCTCGCTGATATGAAAGATATGTTCCTTTTATGTTTTGAAAAACCACACCGGCAAGCGATGCGTGTTCACGTTTAGACCGAGCGTCAGGTTGATTAACAAAAGCCACCTGGGAAGAAGATGCCTTCTAGCATAGGCACTAAAGGTAGTTAGCGTCTATCAATGGGGTAACTCCACCATACCATGAGACATGTCTTTATCACTGGAAAAAGAGAAACGGTTGAGATTGATAGAATTTAAACGTTTATAAACAGGGTGGTCAAACTATTTCATGCATTTTTTTTGTACAGAATTTTTTTTGTAAGCATGTCATTTTTTTTTATACCTTAAATGCAAATTATCTAAAAACATGTCAAATCCCCCCCCAAAATTATTCATATTCGCATATTCGTTGAAGCTTAGACCCTATTTTTACATAATCTGAGTTTTTTGTGTTGTTCCCGCCATCGGTAGAGATATGCTATTGAATACAGGGCCTTGGTAATGTATCAGTCCCCCATTTGATACAAGTGAACTTACCACAAGATCAGCCTACATTTTGCTCTGTTCTTCCATATGACTGAATCTGAGTCTACTTTGTCTTGTGTTTATTTCAGGTCGTGGCTCTCTGTCTGATGAGCATGGTGGAGTGGTGTCTGTACTGGCCAGACAGGTAGCCTCTCTCACCAAAGACCCTACAGACAGCCCCACAGTGTGTCTGGAGTCAGATTCGGGGTGAGGAACCACATCCAATCAGGAGTCAATATTAGGGGCGAGTTCCTTTTGAATCGTTTGGTGCCCCGGGTTGGTAGAGATTTCAAAATGAACTCACCGTAGTTATATAACCAGTTTAAATGGTCCATTTACTATTTACAAATAGAGTTTCTAGCACCTTCCTCTTTCCCACTTGTATGGATTGTAGTAAACTATTGGATAGATAATGATGCAGAGTCTGCCCAGCCTTTCCATCAGAGGAAAAGGCCTGACATATTATCATGTTGCTGATACCTTTGCAAGTTTTTCCACAGCTACATGGCGGGCATAGGTAGGAACTAGGGGTGGATTTGGGACCCTGACTGGGAGCTTATCTGCAAAGTGCATGCATGTCTTGTTGTCTAGTTAGGGTTTCTTTGACTGTGCTGCCACCTTGTGGACATCATAGGTATGTGTGTACAGCTTCATATAGTTCCCTGAACTTCACCTTTACATTGCACTGTGCATATATCTGAGCAGTCAAAACAACTCATTTGAAACTATGTTCAAGACATAGGCATAAAACACTGATCCCCAGTGGGCAACATGCTATATTTATAATGATGGACAGCTTAAATGGGAAAAGATCACATGGCAGCATCCTGTGAATGCAAATTATACCATGGCATGCTGCCTATGGTATTTAATGGCATGTCGAGCAGAGCCAGAGTTGGTCAGTTTCTGCTGATCAAGGATCAGTTTTGTAGTTTAGTAATGTCTTGATTGAAATGCAATTGATTGGCCACGGGCCATATTGTTTGTTTTTCCCACAGGAATATTCTAGTGAGAGCACATGGCACCATCACAGTAGCTGTTCATAAGATGTCGTCATGAAGTCGCCCGATGAAGATGGAGGAGTCTGTTTCTGTTTGTAAAGCTGTTTGTTCACTAATGCTAAATAATCCCACACAATACTGCCCTACCAAGCAAAAAGGCAGTAACTGCTTGGAACTGAGAAAAATGGCTTTTATTTACCTTGGTTTAGCAGTTACTGCAAACATGACCCCCATTTCCTCCAACACACAATACAATGGAGGCAGGATTACTTGTCTACATGATTAAGAATGTACGTAATGTAGAAAAAATGACTAACTAATTTTTGACCAAATGAGCAGTTACTGTTGTTTTGCTTGGTAGGGCAGAATACATTATCTGGATCTAGGAGGTCACATGCAGGTGTTAGAAGATTCCATTTCTTCAACTGTCTGTTTGGCCACGAGTCATATTTAAAAGTCGACTCCATACTATTTGAGTTATGTTTTGTAAGTTAATAGGTCTGATCAGTTTTTGTATCAATATTTGTTGACCTGGCAATTACTTTTTGGGACATTTTTAATCTGCAATCATGTCTGATTTCAAATTCCTGTAGATATATTGTATACATATTAAAAGCAATGTAACATCAATATGCAATTTTTCACTTTTGTTATGGTGTCTGTTCAGTAGTAAAAAGTGTACAGCCACGTCGGGGGGACTTAGTTATGTCACACTGTACTGGCTGGACCGAGATCCTAGTTTTTAGTGCAATTGTGAAGAATGCCAAATGAACGTACCCCTCGTTAGGATACTTGACAGATGAACATCGAGTCCTCATCACAGTTCACTCTCTTAAGTGCTGTCTGTTTTCAAATGAGTGGTGTGACACATTTCCCTCTTGTGGGATGAGTAAGTAAACTTGACCTACAAGCCTACAGGAGTTGAACATTGAGTCTGGGCCACCTCTCACAGTCTCCATTACAGCCTGAAGGTCACCAATAACCAAAATCAAATCACATTTTATTGGTCACATACACATTTAGCAGATGTTATTGCAGGTGTAGTGAAATGCTTGTGTTTCTAGCTCCAACAGTGTAGTAATATCTAACAATTCACAACAATACAAACAAATCTGAAAGTAAAAGAATGGAATTCAGAAATATATAAATGTTAGATCGAGTGATGTTGGAATGGCATTGACTAAAATACAGTAGAATAGAATACAGTATATACATATGAGATGAGTAAAGCAGTATGTAAACACTATTAAAGTGACTAGTGATTCCATGTCTATGTATATAGGGCAGCAGGGTTGCGTAACAGGGTGGAAGCTGGCTACTGATGGCTGTTTAACAGTCTGATGGCCTTGGGATAGAAGCTGTTGTTTCAACGGCATCCTATTCCCAATGAACTATAGTTAAGAAATTAGTGCATTAAATGGAGAATAGGGTGCTATTTGGGACTCATTTGCAATCCGTGTGTACATGACCATGGCAGAGACAGACACCAGGACTGAATTTGTTGGCTGACGGTAAACATGATGACGACGATGAACCTATATTTGTTGTACAGTGCTCACTCAAGTGTGTAACATGTATCAGAGCCCCCCCCCCAGTTGTTTTATGTATATTCCGAAAATCTTTATTTTAGTGATGAGTTAACTCACAGATATGGATTTTAGCAATCAGTGCTCCCTCAAAAAAAAAAATTGTATGAGCCTCTGAGTGTGATTTATGTATCGTTCAGCTGCTCTCTCTCTTTCTCTCCCTCACCTCTCTCGTTTAATTGTTATACGTTACACACGTTTTACGTGTGTGAATATTCACAGTTCACATGTCTCAACAGGTGCCCATGCTTCCAGCGAATGCATTTCCAGTTCAATGCATTTATTTCTAGAGCGTTTCAGATAAACTTTAACTGGAATATGGATGAATCTTCTAACCTTCTCCATGTCAAGTCTTTTATTTTCTCCTTTAGATGGTTCAGCATTTCTCTTAGCAAGCGCGTCCTGCAGAGGTAATTCTGTGCAAATAATAGGCCTAGGTGTGGTAGGAGGTATTCGTGTCAAAACCTAGAAAAGTTATATAGTTGTATACCATTATATCATCTCTCATTATTACACAATTTGAGTTCAGGTGACACAGATAAGATATTGCGCTAATGTTTCTCTGCAGTGGATGGGATGTCCCGTTAGCTGCAGAGAGAACACTGCAGTCAGCGATTCCGCCTGGGCTGGCTGGCTGGCTGACTGTCTGTGTCAACCTGCAGAAAGACTCACCCCAATCTCCGACTCTGTAATGGTTCTCAGCTAATAGCCTAGCTCTACATTAACCTACTGGCCAAGTTTTTAGCATGATGTTTTGACAGCAGAGCAGACGTTGTTTTTCTACGTTGGGAGGTTTTCAGAGAGATCTCCACGTTTCAATCACGTGTCAGTCCCTGTGGAGGGCGGCTTTGGTTCACGCGACCTCTCTCACTTCATCGCCAATTTGCTGTTGACTGTTGAGGTGGTGGAGTTTGAGTCGCAACTCAGAGGACGGAATTGAAACGTTGAACTAAAGTTATTATGGCGACTTCACCCTCACTGCCATCAAGTGAACGGGTCCTGTTCTGTAGAATTATATGCAAAGGAAACTTCTCCAAGTAGGCCTCCTTTCAAGTGCACTATCAAAAGGATGGATCGCGCACCTCAAGTGTAGGAATCTCCATCTCCTCGAGCGCAGAACACCACCTTTGTATTTACTGACGTTCCTATGTCAAATCAAGAAGGAAATTGGTCAGAATCTTATTGAAAATTAAGGTATGTATATAAGTATACTAAATAGACTGTATTTCAGTCATAATTAATCAAAAGTTATTGTTCTAGACAAGTGTTTTTGCAGTTATGTATTTATTTGTTATAGGGTTTTAGTGATTAGGCTTTAACATATATACATTTTTTACTCACAAATACACAACAATTGAGTGTTTTCCCACCGGGCACAAATTGATTGCATCAACGTTGTTTACACGTCTTTTCAACGACTCAAAATACAATGGGGTCACGTTTAATCAACGTGAAAAACTGATTGGATTAGCAAAAAGTAATTCATATAAAGGAATGTTTGTCTTTTTTTTAAACCCGATTTCTAACCTACAGTGAGCTCCAAAAGTATTGGGAGAGTGGCATTGTTTTGTTGTTCTGGCTCTGTATTCCAGCACTTTGGATTTAAAATGATACAACGACTATGGGTTTAAAGTGCATACCGTCAACTTTAATTTCAGGTTATTTTCATTCATTTCGGGTGAACCGTTTAGAAATTATAGCACTTTTTGTACATAGTTCCCCTCTTTTAGAGGACCAAAATTATTGGGACAAATTCACTTGTGCTGTATGTGTATGAAAATAGTCAAAAGTTTAGTGTTTGGTGCCATATTCCTAGCACACAATGATAACATCAAGCTTGTGAAGCTCAAATATCATACCACCAAAAACATGCTAACCTCTCACCCTTACAATAGGGGAGGTTAGCAGTTTCTGGGGGGGTTGATATTTGTGTGTCTGTAACTTAATCGTCATTATTCATGGTTCATTCAGGACTATCTGTAATCATGGTAGGATCCACATTAATGTCAAAGTGTTAAGAAACATATTATATTCTTATTTACATTAAAAGTGACTCTAAAATGACATTATTTACCATTCATTTATATTAGGCACAAAATAATCTGATACACAACCTAAACAAACAGCACACGCATCCATCAAGTGTGTAGAGTCACAAGCTTGATGTAATCATTGCATGCTAAGAATATGGGACCAAATACTAAACTTTTGACTACTTTAATACACGCAAGTTAATTTGTCCCAGTACTTTTGGTCCCCTAAAATGGGACTATGTACAAAAAGTGCTGTAATTTCTAAATGGTTCACCCAATATGGATGAAAATACCCTCAAATTATAGCTGACAGTCTGCTACTTTAACCTCCGTCATTGTATCATTTTAAATGCAAAGTGCTGGATTACAGAACCAAAATATTTCAAATAAATGTCTCACTGCCCCAATGGTTTTGGAACTCACTGTAAAACCAATGAAATGGTTCACATTTTGAAAAGCATTCCAGGTGAAGCTGGTTGAAAGAATGCCAAGAGTGCGCAAAGCTGTCATTAAGGCAAAGGGTGGCTACTTTGAAGAATCTCAAATATATATTTTGTTTTAACACTTTTTTCGGTTATTACATGATTCCATGTGTGTTATTTCATAGTTTTGATGTCTTCACTATTATTCTACAATGTAGAAAATAGTAAAAAAATAAAGACAAACTTTTGACTGGTACTGTAGGTTGTAATCTCATTGATCAACATCTCAACCAAATACTACCCAATTATCCATGTTGAAATGACGTAGGGTGCCCAGTGGGATATGTGTTCCTCTAACTAAATCCAAACAGCTAGTGATGATCTGTTAGTTCCAAACAGAGTTGTTTGATGTCCAGTGAGTGAGGGGCAATAATGCAGCAAGACCTCTCTAGGAGTTCAAATTTACCATACTGTGGTGTTGTATGGTCCAGATCTGGGTTCAAATAATGTTTGAAATCATTTCAAAAAACGTAAGCTGTGCTTGATTGCCTGCCTGTGGGCATACAGACCTGTCCACTACCTCCACTGACCATATGGCTATGACCTTTCTGATCCTCTCAAGACTGCGTCTGCCCATCCGGAGGCTTCAAGAAGTACTCGAGCTAACTTGGATCTATCTGATCTAGCTATTGTTGTAGCCTATATTTCTTTTTACATGACTTCTGTTTGTTTATTTAGCTTAACAAGCGCTTTGAGAATCTGTCTGTAATGAAAAGCGCTATAAAATGTTTAATTTATTATTATTATTATTTTTGATTGAGCTCTCCCTGTCGCAATGGAACTAATAGAAACGTCCCAAAAGTGCAAACCTTGTGCACCTGGCACTCCAGGCGAGCTAATGCATAACGCTCAATGTTTGTGGAAGATTTAAAATAGTACTTGAACCCTTTTGAATACTGTGGTGTATGAGTTCACAGTACTGTGGTGTATGAGTTCACAGTACTGTGGTGTATGAGTTCACAGTACTGTGGTGTATGGGTTCACAGTACTGTGGTGTATGAGTTCACAGTACTGTGGTGTATGAGTTCACAGTACTGTGGTGTATGAGTTCACAGTACTGTGGTGTATGAGTTCACAGTACTGTGGTGTATGAGTTCACAGTACTGTGGTGTATGAGTTCACAGTACTGTGGTGTATGAGTTCACAGTACTGTGGTGTATGAGTTCACAGTACTGTGGTGTATGAGTTCACAGTACTGTGGTGTATGAGTTCACAGTACTGTGGTGTATGAGTTCACAGTACTGTGGTGTATGAGTTCACAGTACTGTGGTGTATGAGTTCACAGTACTGTGGTGTATGAGTTCACAGTACTGTGGTGTATGAGTTCACAGTACTGTGGTGTATGAGTTCACAGTACTGTGGTGTATGAGTTCACAGTACTGTGGTGTATGAGTTCACAGTACTGTGGTGTATGGGTTCACAGTACTGTGGTGTATGAGTTCACAGTACTGTGGTGTATGGGTTCACAGTACTGTGGTGTATGAGTTCACAGTACTGTGGTGTATGAGTTCACAGTACTGTGGTGTATGGGTTCACAGTACTGTGGTGTATGAGTTCACAGTACTGTGGTGTATGAGTTCACAGTACTGTGGTGTAGTTCACAGTACTGTGGTGTATGAGTTCACAGTACTGTGGTGTATGAGTTCACAGTACTGTGGTGTATGAGTTCACAGTACTGTGGTGTATGAGTTCACAGTACTGTGGTGTATGAGTTCACAGTACTGTGGTGTATGGGGGGTTCACAGTACTGTGGTGTATGAGTTCACAGTACTGTGGTGTATGAGTTCACAGTACTGTGGTGTATGAGTTCACAGTACTGTGGTGTATGGGTTCACAGTACTGTGGTGTATGAGTTCACAGTACTGTGGTGTATGGGTTCACAGTACTGTGGTGTATGGGTTCACAGTACTGTGGTGTATGAGTTCACAGTACTGTGGTGTATGGGTTCACAGTACTGTGGTGTATGAGTTCACAGTACTGTGGTGTATGAGTTCACAGTACTGTGGTGTATGGTCGTTCCGTTCTCTTTTTCAGGGATAATAAACTAAGCCAAAAGCTTTTCAACTAACAACCAAGCAGCTTTTTAGCGACGTAATCTCACCATTCCTCATGACTAATGTATTTTGCTTTTCTTATTAACACGAAAAGAGAATGTGAGAATGTCGGATTGGCTTTTAGTATGGCATTGTATTACTGGAGTCTACTGGGGAGGCAGAGCTACAGTAATTGTAGCTATGGATCCGTGGTCACAAAGCTTGTTCGTACACTAATGCCTATCAAAGTAAACTGATACAGTATCTCATTGTATTCAACACTTAATAATGTCTAAGGTCTTCATTTCAGTTATTTGCTCTCACATAATGAAAATCCTTGAGTTGAGAACAATTACTCTGAGATGAGAGCATCTTTTGTTCTGTAAATTGAACTTACGTTATCGCCTAATGACCAAAAACCTTCTTCCAACCCGGTCTACTCCGGCATAAACTAATCTACATGCTTAATTCATTGTAATGCATTGCCCTAGTTAACCAAACACTACAGAATGAGTTGGATGTTGTAACTGTAGGTAACTGAACCCACTGGGCTTTAGTCAATGTCAATTCAACGTCTATGTGAATTCAAGTGAAATCAATAACATTTTTGAATTATGTCTTTGGATTTAGGTAAACATTGGATGAGAAAGAAATACCCAAATTTATGTTGATGACTTTTTGGTAAATCCAAATAGTTTCCCATTTTGATTCAATGTCATCAGAAGGAAAAACAGACTTTTTTTGCTGAAATTACATGGAAACAACATTGAATCATCCAGTTTGTGCCCAGTGAGAAAGCTTCTAACCACAGGAGGTTGGTGGCACCTTAATTGTGGAGGACTTCCTGCAAGAGAGGAATGTCAGTGTTCTGCCATGGCCAGCAAAGAGCCCAGATCTCCATCCAATTGAACACGTCTGAGACCTGTTGGATCGGAGGGTGAGGGCTATGGCCATTCCCCCCAGAAATGTCCGGGAACTTGCAGGTGCCTTGGTGGAAGAGTGGGGTAACATCTTACAGTAAGAACTGGCAAATCTGGTGCAGTCCATGAGGAGGAGATGCACTGCAGTACTTAATGCAGTTAGTGGCCACGCCAGATACTGACTGTTCCTTTTGATTTTGACCCCCCCCCTTTGTTCAGGGACACATTATTACATTTCTGTTAGTCACATGTCTGTGGAACTTGTTCAGTTTATGTCTCAGTTGTTGAATTATCAACCATGTGTGTAAACAGTACATCAAACATCTGTATGGCGCAACTGTCAACTCCTCTCAAATTTGATGTTTTAATAAAGCTTTGGTGATTAAGATTTATTTCCAATCAGTCTCAGGAGCCAAACCCTTTGTCGACAGTCTTGACTACTTTGCGATTGCATTGGGCAAAAAAAAAATATATATATATATTTGAGAGGAGGGAGGCTATGCTTGGTTTTTAAGCAAATACGAACTATACAGGCACCAAAATCACGTTAGTCTACTCTTGGTCCTGGTCATATGGTCAGTGTGCGTCACGGGCGGGATGGGCTGCGTTTCCGCTGTCAAAATTCATACCATAACCAACTGTGTTACTGCTAAAACCAGATTTTGTTGGTCTAAAATATCCCTATCAGCGCTGCCTGAAATTAGCACTTTGGATAGTAGACTGTATGCAGCTGCTGTTGTTAGTAGCCGACAGTTGATCCGACTGAAGAATCGTCTCGTTTCCATGCAGTACAGCATGTCAGGTCGCTAATGTTTAGGTGTAGGCTGCTACAACATTTATGTAAAGAGTTTTTGCTTGTATCTGTCGCAGTTCAATACTGCGATTTCTATTAATCTGATTGGTCAAGACAGCCTATAGTCAGTGACCTGGCAGTCTGGAACCAACAGGACCCTGAGCAGCTTCTACCCACAAGCCATAAGACTGCTAATAGTTTGTCCGGATAGCTATTGGTTAACTAATTAACAATGTGCATTGACCCTTTTTGCACCAAACTCTTTTGATTCATCACATACAGTACAGTGCCTTCAGAAAGTATTCATACCCCTTGACTTTTTGTTGTGTTACAGCCTGAATGTAAAACTGAATTAAATATATATTTTTTTTCTACAGACAATACCCCATAATGGCAAAGTGAAAGCAACATGTTTTTAGAATTTCTACACATTTATTGAAAATGTAACTATTCAAACCCCTGAGTCAATACTTTGTAGAATCCCCTTTGGCAGCGATTACAGCTGTGAGTCTTTCTGGGTAAGTCTCTAAGAGTGATTACAGCTGTGAGTCTTTCTGGGTAAGTCTCTCAGAGCGATTACAGCTGTGAGTCTTTCTGGGTAAGTCTCTAAGAGTGATTACAGCTGTGAGTGTTTCTGGGTAAGTCTATAAGAGAGATTACAGCTGTGAGTCTTTCTGGGTAAGTCTCTCAGAGCGATTACAGCTGTGAGTCTTTCTGGGTAAGTCTAAGAGTATTAGCTGTGAGTCTTTCTGGGTAGATTACAGCTGTGAGTCTTTCTGGGTAAGTCTCTCAGAGCGATTACAGCTGTGAGTCTTTCTGGGATTAAGTCTCTAAGAGTGATTACAGCTGTGAGTGTTTCTTTCTATAAGAGTGATTACAGCTGTCTGGGTAAGTCTCTAAGAGTGATTACAGCTGTGAGTGTTTCTGGCAGCTGTGAGTCTTTCTGGGTAAGTCTCTCAGAGTGATTACAGCTGTGAGTGTTTCTGGGTAAGTCTCTAAGAGTGATTACAGCTGTGAGTCTTTCTGGGTAAGTCTATAAGAGTGATTACAGCTGTGAGTCTTTCTGGGTAAGTCTCTCAGAGCGATTACAGCTGTGAGTCTTTCTGGGTAAGTCTCTAAGAGTGATTACAGCTGTGAGTGTTTCTGGGTAAGTCTCTAAGAGTGATTACAGCTGTGAGTGTTTCTGGGTAAGTCTCTAAGAGTGATTACAGCTGTGAGTGTTTCTGGGTAAGTCTATAAGAGCGATTACAGCTGTGAGTGTTTCTGGGTAAGTCAACAGCTGTGAGTCTTTCTGGGTAAGTCTCTCAGAGCGATTACAGCTGTGAGTCTTTCTGGGTAAGTCTCTAAGAGTGATTACAGCTGTGAGTCTTTCTGGGTAAGTCTCTAAGAGTGATTACAGCTGTGAGTGTTTCTGGGTAAGTCTCTAAGAGCGATTACAGCTGTGAGTGTTTCTGGGTAAGTCTATAAGAGCTTTCCACACCTGGATTGTGCAACATTTGCACATGATTATTTTCTAAATTCTTCAAGCTCTGTCAAATTGGTTGTTGATCATTGCTAGACAGCCATTTTCAGGTCTGAGCCGTATGTTTTCAAGCAGATTTAAGTCAAAGCTATTACTCGGACATTCAGGAACCTTCACTGTCTTCTTGGTAAGCATCTCCAGTGTAGATTTGGCCTTGTGTTTTAGGTCATTGTCCTGCTGAAAGGTGAATGAATCTCCCAGTGTCTGGTGGAAAGCAGACTGAACCAGGTTTTCCTGTAACAACAAAATGTGTATAAAGTCAAGGGGTGTGAATAATTTCTGAAGGTCCTGTACGCTGCTGCTACTGTTTATTATATATCCTTTCACCTAGTCACTTTAACCCTACCTATATGTACATATCCACCTCAATTACCTCATATCCCTGCACATTGACTTGGTACTGGTACCCCCTGTGTATCGCCAAGTAATTACCTCATATCCCTGCACATTGACTTGGTACTGGTACCCCTGTGTATCGGCAAGTATCGACTTGTAATTACACTCCTCATATCCCTGCACATTGACTTGGTACTGGTACCCCCTGTGTATCACCAAGTTATTACCTCATATCCCTGCACATTGACTTGGTACTGGTACCCCCTGTGTATCACCAAGTTATTACCTCATATCCCTGTTGATTACCCCCTCACCAAGTTATCCCTGCACATTGACTTGGTACTGGTACCCCTCATGTCCCTGCACATTGACTTGGTACTGGTACCCCCTGTGTATCACCAAGTTATTACCTCATATCCCTGCACATTGACTTGGTACTGGTACCCCCTGTGTATCACCAAGTAATTACCTCATATCCCTGCACATTGACTTGGTACTGGTACCCCCTGTGTATCACCAAGTTATTACCTCGTGTTCCTGCACATTGACTTGGTACTGGTACCGCCTGTGTATAGCCAAGTTATTACCTCGTGTTCCTGCACATTGAAGTATTTAGTCAGCCACCAATTGTGCAAGTTCACCCACTTAAAAAGATGAGAGAGGCCTGTCATTTTCATCATGGGTATACTTCAACTATGACAGACAAAATGAGGGAAAGAAATCCAAATAATCATATTGTAGGATTTTTAATGAATTTATTTGCAAATGATGGTGGAAAATAAGTATTTGGTCACCTACAAACAAGCAAAATTTCTGGCTCTCACAGACTCTTTAAGAGGCTCCTCTTGTCCTCCACTCGTTGCCTGTATTAATGGCACCTGTTTGAACTTGTTATCAGTATAAAAGACACCTGTCCACAATCTCAAACAGTCACACTCCAAATCAAAGAGCTGTCACAGGACACCAGAAACAAAATTATAGACCAGCACCAGGCTGGGAAGACTGAATCTGCAATAGGTTAGCAGCTTGGTTTGAAGAAATCAACTGTGTGTCAGGACCCGGTTACGAACCCGGGTCTCCGGAGTGAGAAACAGTCACTAAACCAACTGAGCCACAAATAGTCAGCAGAACCCAGAAGATGAGGCAGACACAGCAGTACTGGAGACGGTGTATTTAATGAAGTAAAAAGTAAAGTTCTTCAGGAAAACATGTAACTCCACAACCTCAAAAGGAATTCCACAAGAACAAAGGCAATCCTCCAAGACAAAAAGGCAAATCCACAAACAAGAACAAAAAAACAGAATTCCACAAGAGAGTCCACCGGGATCAACAAGAGCTCACAGAGTACTAGGGCTGGGTGCTAACATACAAACACAGAGCAAAGAACTGAGTAAAACAAAGGGTTTAAATACAATCAGGGGAAACGAGGCACAGGTGCAAATAATAATGGGGATCAAGGGAAAACAAAAGCTAAAAAGGCACAATGGGGGCATCTAGTGACCAAAAACCGGAACAACCCTGGCCAAATCCTGACAGAATCCCCCCCCTAGGAACGGCTCCTGACGTTCCTACCAGCTCTCTCAGGGTGGAGGGCCCTGAACTGACGAATGAGGTCAGGGTCCAGTATGTCTTTGGCAGGAACCCAGGAGCGCTCCTCGGGACCGTAGCCTTCCCAGTCCACCAGATACTGCCAGGACCGCTGCACCCGGCGGGAATCCAGTATCCGATGGACGGTATAAGCCGGCTGGCCTCCAATGACACGAGGCGGAGGGGGAGGTCTGTCTGCCGGGACAAGGGGAGAAAAAACAACAGGTTTTAATAAGGAAATGTGAAACGTGGGATTAATCTTAAGGGATCTGGGTAAGTGTAGGCGATAAGAAACAGGGTTAACTCTCCTGGCAACCTTAAAGGGACCAATGTATTTTTGGGACAGCTTGCGAGACTCCACCCATAGTGGTAAGTCTCTTGTGGAGAGCCAGACTCTCTGGCCGGGGCGCAGGGTAGGCCCGGGATGGCGACGTCTGTTGGCTTGTTGTTGGTACCTCTGTGAGGAACGCATAAGATTAAGACGGGTCTTCCTCCACATAAGCCGACAGCGTCTGACGAACTTCAAGGCTGAAGGCACTCTGACTTCTGCCTCCTGGTCCGCGAACAATGGAGGGGCATAGCCAAACTGACACTCGTGCGGGGACATACCAGTGGAGGAGGAGCGCAAGGTGTTGTGCGTGTATTCGGCCCAAACAATGAAGGACGACCATGTGGACGGGTTGTTACGAGTCATACATCGGAGGGTGGTTTCCAGCTCTTGATTCATCCTCTCTGTTTGGCCGTTGGACTCCGGATGGTACCCTGAAGATAGACTGGCAGAAGCCCCCATGAGTTGGCAGAAGGCCTTCCAAAACCTAGAGGCGAACTGGGGACCTCTGTCAGAAACCATATCTTGAGGAATGCCGAAGACTCGGAACACATGATTAATTACCAACTCAGCCGTTTCCTTGGCAGAAGGTAACTTAGTCAGAGGGACGAACCTGGCCGCCTTTGAAAACCTGTCGATTATGACTAGGATAGTAGTATTGCCATGGGATGGAGGAAGGCCAGTAATAAAGTCCAACGAGATATGGGACCAGGGTCTGTGGGGAACAGGTAAAGGGTGAAGGAGTCCTTGTGGGCGGAGGTGAGAAGATTTGCCCTGGCAGCACACGGGGCAAGCTTTGACGAAAGTGGCAACGTCTTCTCTTATGGTAGGCCACCAGAACTTACGCTGGATGAACTCCAAGGTGCGACCTACGCCCGGGTGACAGGTGAGGCGAGAGGAGTGCCCCCACAGAAGGACCTGAGTCCTCACTGCCTTGGGGACAAACAACCAATTGGCAGGACCTCCTTTCGGGTCCGGTTCAATAGCTTGAGCTCGTCTCACGGTATCCTCAACTTGCCACGAGATCGGAGCCACGATCTTAGCAGCAGGAAGGACAGGCATGTCCGTGTCATCTCGAATGGCAGGAGCGTAGACTCGGGACAGGGCATCCGGTTTGAGATTCTTCGACCCAGGCCGATAGGTGAGGATAAACTGGAATCGATTGAAGAAAAGAGACCATCTAGCTTGTCTAGAGTTCAACCGCTTCGCCTGCTGGATATACTCCAGATTTTTGTGGTCCGTAAGCACTTGAAACAGGTGAGATGCCCCCTCGAGCCAGTGTCTCCATTCCTTCAATGCCATCTTAACCGCTAGGAGTTCACGATCCCCCACATCGTAGTTCCTCTCAGCCGGGGTAAGCCGGTGTGAGAAGAAAGCGCACGGATGAAGCTTCTTGTCTTCACCCCTCTGAGACAGGACAGCTCCAACACCAACCTCTGAGGCGTCTACCTCCACCACAAACGGTTCATCCGTAGTCGGTAGTATCAGGATGGGAGCAGAGAGGACGCGCTGCTTGAGTCCTTGGAAGGCCGTCTCAGCTTCTCTTCCCCACAAAAACCTTGCATTGCCACCCTTGGTTAAAGCTGAGAGAGGGGCTGCCACCAAGCTGAAGTTCTTGATGAACTTGCGGTAAAAGTTAGTGAAGCCCAGGAAACGCTGAACTTCCTTAACGGATTTGGGGGTGGGCCAATCCGCTACCGCCCCTACCTTCCTGGGGTCCATTTGGACTCGACCGGGTTCCACTACAAATCCCAGGAATTGTACTCGGGATGAATGGATTTCACATTTTTCCGGCTTAACGTACAGATGGCTGTCTAGGAGGCATTTGCGTACTTGTCTGACATGCTTTGTGTGTTCTTGAAGAGAGCTCGAAAAGATGAGGATGTCATCCAAGTAAACGAACACAAATATGTTAAGCATATCCCTAAGAACATTGTTTATGAGCGCTTGGAACACCGCTGGGGCGTTGGTCAGGCCGAAGGGCATCACCAAGTATTCATAGTGACCAGTAGGCGTGTTGAAAGCGGTCTTCCACTCGTCACCAGGTCTGATCCGCACAAGATGGTATGCGTTCCGCAGGTCAAGCTTAGTGAAAACAACTGCTTCCTGGAGCAGCTCGAAGGCTGTGGCCATAAGGGGTAGCGGGTAACGGTTACGGACGGTTATGGCATTGAGTCCCCGGTAGTCGATGCAAGGACGTAATCCACCGTCTTTCTTGGCCACAAAGAAAAACCCTGCTCCCGCCGGGGAGGTGGATGGACGCATGAGGCCTGCTTCCAGAGCGTCCTTGATGTAGGTATCCATAGCAGCTCGTTCGGGTGGAGATAGGGAAAAGATCCGACCCCTGGGTGGGCAAGTGCCCGGAAACAGTTTGATGGGGCAATCATAAGGTCTATGGGGTGGTAGCATGGTAGCCCTCTGTTTGCTAAATACCAGTTTGAGGTCATGGTAACACTCGGGAACTCGGGTCAGGTCGATGGATTCTAAAGACTCGGGAGTAGAACTCGGGGAATTCGGGAAAATACAAGTAGCTTGGCACGTAGGACCCCACTGCTTGATAGTGCCCACAGACCAGTCGATGTGAGGGTTATGGCTGTGAAGCCAGGGGTATCCAAGGACGAGAGGGAACTCGGAACAGGAGATCAAATGAAAGTTCATCAATTCCTGGTGTTGTGAAACTGAAAGTCGCAAGGAGGTAGTGACATGAGTGACAAGTCCAGATCCCAAAGGGCTTCCATCCAATGTAGTAACCCTCATGGGGTCACTTAGAGGTTCAGAGGGAACGCCATTCTCCTTCGCCCAGACACCATCCATGAAGTTACCTGCGGCTCCAGAGTCTACCAAGGCTTGAAGGTGAAGCTTGTGGTTGTCCCAGGAAAGGGTGACTGGAATGAGCAGACGGGAGTTGGACGGATGGGAGGAGGTTATGTTTCCCGTTACAGTTCCCCCCGGTCTGTACGGGACAGAGCGTTTCACTGGAGCCCGGGACACGTGGAACGGAAATGGCCCGGTTTGCCGCAATATAGACAGCGTCGCTCCCTCATCCGGCGGTCTCTCTCAGCCTGGGAGATGCGTCCAATCTGCATGGGTTCCGGTGGAGCCAGCAAGGATAAAGGTGGGGACTCGGAGCTGGGACTGATAGGGGCTAGAGGTCTATGGTTGAGTTCTCTCTCTCTCAGACGCTGGTCAATGCGTGAGGCCAACTTGATCAGGGACTCGAGATTGTCCGGTGGTTCCCGAGTGGCCAGTTCATCTTGGATAGTGTCGGAAAGGCCTTTCAGAAAGCACACCGTGAGCACCTCGTTGTTCCAGCCACTCGCTGCTGCCACCGTGCGGAACTGGATGGCATAGTCCGTCACGCTGCGCCGACCTTGGTGGAGAGTCAGGAGCTGTTTGGCTGAGTCAGGACCACTGCTTGGGCCTTGAAACACTCGTTTGAATTCCTCAGCAAAGGCAGAGTAGCTGGCACAGCAGGAACTATGGGCATCCCACACAGCAGTAGCCCAGGCCAGGGATTTTTCCGACAGCAGGGTGATGATATATGCGATCTTAGACCGGTCGGTGGGGAACGACAAGGGTTGCAGCTCGAAGGAGAGAGAACATTGGGTGAGAAACCCTTTACAAGCACTTGGATCACCTGAGAACCATTGGGGAGGTGGAAGACAAGGTTCAGCCAGAGGGTTAACTGCCATGGGTATGTGAATCTGAGGTACTGGGACGGGAACTGTTGCCGGGGTAAGTCGATCAGATATCTGCTTTATGGAAGTCAGCATCTCCGACAGAAGATGAGAATGTCTAGCCATTAAGGCCTCTTGCTGAACCAGGGTGGCTTCGTGGCATTGGACAGTCTCCTGGTGGTGGGACAGCATGACAACAAGGTCCTGGGAACTGGCTGCCTCTGGGTTCATTTCTGGCTCTGTGTTTCTGTCAGGACCCGGTTACGAACCCGGGTCTCCGGAGAGAGAAACAGTCACTAAACCAACTGAGCCACGAATAGTCAGCAGTACCCAGAAGATGAGGCAGACACAGCAGTACTTGAGACGGTGTATTTAATGAAGTAAAAAGTGAAGTTCTTCAGGAAAACATGTAACTCCACAACCTCAAAAGGAATTCCACAAGAACAAAGGCAATCCTCCAAGACAAAAAGGCAAATCCACAAGGTGGAAGGCACAGCACAAAAAGCCTCAAAAGATACTCAAAAACAAACAAACAAGAACAAAAAAACAGAACTCCACAAGAGGGTCCACCGGGATCAACAAGAGCTCACAGAGTACTAGGGCTGGGTGCTAACATACAAACACAGAGCAAAGAACTGAGTAAAACAAATAATAATGGGGATCAAGGGAAAACAAAAGGTCAAAAGGCACAATGGGGGCATCTAGTGACCAAAAACCGGAACAACCCTGGCCAAATCCTGACACTGTGGGAGCAATTATTAGGAAATGGAAGACATACAAGACCACTGATAATCTCCCTCGATCTGGGGCTCCACGCAAGATCTCACCCCGTGGGGTCAAAATGATCAAAGAACGGTGAGCAAAAATCCCAGAACCACACGGGGGGATCTAGTGAATGACCTACAGAGAGCAGGGGCCAAAGTAAAAAAAGCCTGCCATCAGTAACACACTACGCCGCCAGGGACTCAAATCCTGCAGTGCCAGACGTGTTCCCCTGCTTAAGCCAGTACATGTCCAGGCCCGTCTGAAGTTTGCTAGAGAGCGTTTGGATGATCCAGAAGAAGATTGGGAGAATGTCAGATGAAACCAAAATATAACTTTTTGGTAAAAACCCAACTCATCGTGTTTGGAGGACAAAGAATGCTGAGTTGCATCCAAAGAACACCATACCTACTGTGAAGCATGGGGGTGGAAACATCATGCTTTGGGGCTGTTTTTCTGCAAAGGGACCAGGACGACTGATCCGTGTAAAGGAAAGAATGAATGGGGCCATGTATCATGAGATTTTGAGTGAAAACCTCCTTCCATCAGCAACGGCATTGAAGATGAAACGTGGCTGGTTCTTTCAGCATGACAATGATCCCAAACACACCGCCCAGGCAACGAAGGAGTGGCTTCGTAAGAAGCATTTCAAGGTCCTGGAGTGGCCTAGCCAGTCTCCAGATCTCAACCCCATAGAAAATCTTTGGAGGGAGTTGAAAGTCCACGTTTCCCAGCAACAGCACTGCTCTTGAGGAGATCTGCATGGAAGAATGGGCCAACATACCAGCAATAGTGTGTGAAAACCTTGTGAAGACTTACAGAAAACATTTGACCTCTGTCATTGCCAACAAAGGGTATATAACAAAGTATTGAGATAAACTTTTGTTATTGACCAAATACTTTTTTTCCACCATAATTTGCAAATAAATTCATTAAAAATGAATTTTCTCGATTTGTTTTCTTTCTCATTTTGTCTGTCATAGTTGAAGTGTACCTATGATGAAAATGACAGGCCTCTCTCATCTTTTTAAGTGGGAGAACTTGCACAATTGGTGGCTGACTAAATACTTTTTTGCCCCACTGTATATAGTTCATCCTGCGTGATCTTTTAGGCCTATGATAACTCTGGGAAGACATTAAGAACGTCTACCCATCCTGTCATGACGACAACTCACTTCTCTTCATGCTCATGTTTTGATGTGTTGTTAT
>NC_060175.1:100141134-100333634 GCF_021184085.1 Oncorhynchus gorbuscha
GGTTCCATAGTCGCAGGCAGAACAGTTGAAACTGGTGCAGCAGCACGGCCAGGTGAACTGGGGACAGAAAGGAGTCATCATGCCAGGTAGTCCTGAGGCATGGTCCTAGGGCTCAGGTCCTCCGAGAGAGAGAGAAAGAAAAAAAGGACACCGGATAAGACAGGAGAAGTACTCCAGATATAATAGATTGACCCTAGCCCCCCGAGACATAAACTACTGCAGCATAAATACTGGAGGCTGAGAAAGGAGGGGTCAGGAGACACTGTGGCCCCGTCCGATGATACCCCGGACAGAGCCAAACAGGCTCCCACAGCCCCCACACTACTAGAGGGATATCTTCAACCACCAACTAACCATCCTGAGACAAGGCCGAGTATAGCCCACAAAGATCTCCGCCACAGCACAACCCAAGGAGGTTGCCAACCCAGATAGGAAGACCACGTCAGTGACTCAACCCACTCAAGTGGCTCACCCCTCCTAGGGACGGCATGAAAGAGCACCAGTAAGCCAGTGACTCAGTCCCTGTAATAGGGTTAGAGGCGGAGAACCGGCCAGGCAGAGACAGCAAGGGCAGTTCGTTGCTCCAGTGCCTTTTCCGTTCACCTTCACACTCCTGGGCCAGACTACACTCAATCATAGGACCTTCTGAAGAGATGAGTCTTCAATAAAGACTTAAAGGTTGAGACAGAGTCTGCGTCTCTCACATGGGTAGGCAGACCGTTCCATAAAAATGGAGCTCTATAGGAGAAAGCCCTGCCTACAGCTATTTGATTAGAAATTCTAGGGACAATTAGCAAGCCTGCGTCTTGTGACCGTAGCGTATGTGTAGGTATGTACGGCAGGACCAAATCTGAAAGATGGGTAGGAGCAAGCCCATGTCATGCTTTATAGGTTAACAGTAAAACCTTGAAATCAGCCCTTGCCTTTCAGGAAGCCAGTGTAGAGAGGCTAGCACTGGAGAAATATGATCAAATCTTTTGGTTCTAGTCAGGATTCTAGCAGCCGTATTTAGCAGTAACTGAAATTTATTTAGTGCTTTAGTGCTTTATCCGGGTAGCCGGAAAGTAAAGCATTGCAGTAGTCTAAACCAAAAGCATGGATGAATTTTTCTGCATAATTTCTGGACAGAACATTTCTGATTTTTGCAACGTTACGTAGATGGAAAAAAGCTGTCCTTGAAACAGTCTTGATATGTTCGTCAAAAGAGAGATCAGGGTCCAGAGTAACACCGAGGTCCTTCACAGTTTTGTTTGAGACGACTGTACAACCATCAAGATTAATTGTCAGATTCACAGAAGAATCAGTCCAAAACTTGTCCATGTAGACCAATTTGGGTTTTCAATCTCTCCAAAAGAATGTGGTGATCGATGGTATCAAAAGCAGCACTAAGGTCTAGGAGCACGAGGACAGATGCAGAGCCTCGGTCCGATGCCATTAAAATGTCATTTACCACCTTCACAAGTGCAGTCTCAGTGCTATGATGGGGTCTAAAACCAGACTAAAGCATTTCATATACATTGTTTGTCTTCAGGAAGCCAGTGAGTTGCTGCGCAACAGCTTTTTCAATTTCTTTTGAGAGGAATGGAAGATTCGATATAGGCCGATAGTTTTTTATATTTTCTGGGTCAAGGTTTGGCTTTTTCAAGAGAGGCTTTATTACTGCCACTTTTAGTGAGTTTGGTACACATCTGATGGATAGAGAGACGTTTATTATGTTCAACATAGGAGGGCCAAACACAGGAAGCAGCTCTTTCAGTAGTTTAGTTGGAATAGGGAATAGTTGGAATAGTATGCAGCTTGGTTTAGAGGCCATGATTGTTTTCATCATTGTGTCAAGATATATAGTACTAAAACACTTGAGTGTCTCCCTTGATCCTAGGTCCTGGCAGAGTTGTGCAGACCCAGGACAACTGAGCTTTGGAGGAATACGCAGATTAAAAGAGAAGTCCGTAATTTGCTTTCTAATGATCATGATCTTTTCCTCAAAGAAGTTCATGAATTTATTACTGCTGAAGTGAAAGCCATCCTCTCCTGGGGAATGCTGCTTTTTAGTTAGCAGTATCAAAAATATATTTCGGATTGTTCTTATTTTCTTCAATTAAGTTGGAAAAATAGGATGATCGAGCAGCAGTGAGGGCTCTTCGATACTGCACGGTACTGTGTTTCCAAGCTAGTCGGAAGAGTTCCAGTTTGGTGTGGGGCCATTTTCTAACTATAAGATCATAGAAAATCCCAGGACATAGTGTCTATAATACTGTAAGGGGTTCTTCTACATAGATCATAGAGAATCCCAGGATATAGTGTCTATAATACTGTAATTAGCTCACATAGTTGCTGTCACAAATTACAAACTCACTGACTAGTTGGATATTAATTTCCCACTGAGCAAACAATTTATGTACTTATAGCATTCTACATATCCCAGAAGCCATGGAGTAAAGGCAACATCTGCACTAAGCTAAAGGCTAGAGCTGCCGCTTCCAAAGGGCGGGACACTAATCCTGCCGCTTATAAGAAATCCCGCTACATCCTCCTCTGAACCATCAAACAGGCAGTGTCAATTCAGGACTGTGATCGAATCCTCCTACACCAACTCTGACACAGATGTGGCAGGGCTTGCAAACTATCACAGAGAGCCAATGGAAACCCAGCTGTGAGCTGCACAGTGACGCGAGCCTACCAGACGACCTAAATGCTTTCTATGCTCGCTTCGAGGCAATTTTTTTAAACATTTATTTATTTCACATTTATTTAACCAGGTAGGCTGTGTTGAGAACAAGTTCTAATTTACAACTGCGACCTGGCCAAGATAAAGCAAAGCAGTTCGACACATACAACAACACAGAGTTACACATGGAGTAAACAAACACACAATAATACAGTAGAAAAACAAGTCTATATACAATGTGTGCAAATGAGGTGAGAAGGGAGGTAAAGGCAATAAATAGGCCATGGTGGCAAAGTAAATACAATATAGCAATTAAAACACTGGAATGGTAGTTTTGCAATGGAAGAATGTGCAAAGTAGAAATAAAAATAATGGGGTGCAAAGGAGCAAAATAAATAAATAAATTAAATACAGTTGGGAAAGAGGTAGTTGTTTGGGCTAAATTATAGGTGGGCTATGTACAGGTGCAGTAATCTGTGAGCTGCTCTGACAGTTGGTGCTTAAAGCTAGTGAGGGAGATAAGTGTTTCCAGTTTCAGAGATTTTTGTAGTTCGTTCCAGTCATTGGCAGCAGAGAACTGGAAGGAGAGGCGGCCAAAGAAAGAATTGGTTTGGGGGTGACTAGAGAGATATACCTGCTGGAGCGTGTGCTACAGGTGGGAGATGCCATGGTGACCAGCAAGCTGAGATAAGGCGGGGCTTTACCTAGCAGGGTCTTGTAGATAACCTGGAACCAGTGGGTTTGATGACAAGTATGAAGCGAGGGCCAAGCAACGAGAGCATACAGGTCGCAGTGGTGGGTAGTATATGGGGCTTTGGTGACATAACGGATGGCAATGTGATAGTGTGATAGACTGCATCTAATTTGTTGAGTAGAGTGTTGGAGTGTTGGCTATTTTGTAAATGACATCGCCAAATGGAGGATCAGTAGGATGGTCAGTTTTACGAGGGTATGTTTGGCAGCATGAGTGAAGGATGCTTTGTTGCGAAATAGGAAGCCAATTCTAGATTTCATTTTGGATTGGAGAGGTTTGATGTGAGTCGGGAAGGAGAGTTTACAGTCTAACCAGACAACTAGGTATTTGTAGTTGTCCACATATTCTGTCAAAACCGTCCAGAGTAGTGATGCTGGACGGGCGGGCAGGAGCGGGTAGCGATCAGTTGAATAGCATGCATTTAGTTTTACTTGTATTTCAGAGCAGTTGGAGGCCACTGAAGGAGAGTTGTATGGCATTGAAGCTCGTCTGGAGGGTTGTTAAAACAGTGTCCAAAGAAGGGCCAGAAGTATACAGAATGGTGTCGTCTGCGTAGAGGTGGATCAGAGACTCACCAGCAGCAAGACCGACATCATTGATGTATACAGAGAAGAGAGTCGGCCCAAGAATTGAACCCTGTGGCACCCCCAGAGACTGCCAGAGGCCCGGACAACAGGCCCTCCGATTTGACACACTGAACTCTATCGGAGAAGAAGTTGGTGAACCAGGCGAGGCAATCATTTGAGAAACCAAGGCTGTTGAGTCTGCCGATAAGGATGTGGTGATTGACAGAGTCGAAAGCCTTAGCCAGGTCGATGAATACGGCTGCACAGTATTGTTTCTTATCGATGGCAGTTATAATATCGTTTAGGACCTTGAGCGTGGCTGAGGTGCACCCATGACCAGCTCTGAAACCAGATTCCATAGCTGGAGAAGGTACTGGGGGATTCTAAATGGTCGGTAATCTGTTTGTTGACTTGGCGTTCGAAGACCTTAGAATTGCAGGGTAGGATAGATATAGGTCTGTAGCAGTTTGGGTCAAGAGTGCCCCCCCCTTTGAAGATGGGGATGACCGCAGCTGCTTTCCAATTTTTGGGAATCTCAGATGGCACGAAAGAGAGGTTGAACAGGCTAGTAATAGGGGTTGCAACAATTTCGGCAGATAATTTTAGAAAGAGAGGGTCCAGATTGTCTAGCCCGGCTGGTTTGTAGGGGTCCAGATTTTGCAGCTCTTTCAGAACATCAGCTATCTGGATTTGGGTGAAGGAAGTGTGGGGGGGAATTGGGGGAGTTGCTGTGGGGAGGACAGGGCTGTTGACCGGGGTAGAGGTAGCCAGGTGGAAAGCATGGCCAGCCGTAGAAAAATGCTTATTGAAATTCTCAATTATGGTGGATTTATCGGTGGTGACAGAGTTTCATATCCCCGGTGCAGTGGGCCGCTGGGAGGAGGTGCTCTCACTGGACTTTACAGTGTCCCAGAACTTTTTTAAATTTTTATTGTTTTGAATTTGACCCCTTTTTCTCCCCAATTTCGTAGTATCCAATTGTTGTAGTAGCTACTATCTTGTCTCATCGCTACAACTCCCGTACGGGCTTGGGAGAGACGAAGGTTGAAAGTCATGCGTCCTCCGATACACAATCCAACCAAGCCGCACTGCTTCGTAACGCAGCGCGCATGTCCTTGTCTCATCCCGCACCAGCGACACCTGTGTCGGAGGAAACACCGTGCACCTGTCAACCTTGGTTAGCGTGCACTGCGCCCGGCCCGCCACAGGTGTCGCTGGTGCGGGATGAGACAAGGACATCCCTACCGACCAAGCCCTCCCTAACCTGGACGACGCTAGACCAATTCTGCGTCGCCCCACGGACCTCCCAGTCGCGGCCGGTTACGACAGAGCCTGGGCGCGAACCCAGAATCTCTGATGGCACAGCTGCCGCTGCAGTACAGCACCCTTAACCACTGCGCCACCCGGGAGGCCCTTGTCCCAGAACTTTTTTGAGTTTGTGTTGCAGGAAGCACATTTCTGCTTGAAAAAGCTAGCCTTGGCTTTCCTAACTTCCCTGAAAAGTTGCATATCACGGGGGCTGTTCGGTGCTAATGCAGAACAACCACAGGATGTTTTTGTGCTAGTCAAGGGCAGTCAGGTCTGGAGAGAACCAAGGGCTATATCTGTTCCTGGTTCTAAATTTCTTGAATGGGGCATGCTTATTTAAAATTAAGGCAGAGTTGCAAAGAAAAAGCCATATCTCAGACTGGCCAATAAAAAGAAAAGATTAAGATGGGCAAAAGAACACAGAACACTGGACAGAGCAACTCTGCCTAGAAGGCCAGCATCCCGGAGTCGCCTCTTCACTGTTGATGTTGAGACTGGTGTTTTGCGGGTACTATTTAATGAAGCTGCCAGTTGTTGACTTGTGAAGCGTCTGTTTCTCAAACTAGACACTCTAATGTACTTGTCCTCTTGCAACATATTCCCCCATTCATTTATAATGTTTAGTTATGGAAATGTTTATAATTCATTAAATATAATATACATTCATACCATTCTCATTCTCCAAGTGGGAATGTTGTTTGGAGAGCTCACAAACAGCACAACTTTTGGTTTATTTAATTGCATTTACCAGTTTAATGTCAATTTACTGTCAGTTTACTGTCAAATTACTGTCTGTTTACTGTCAATTTACTGTCAATTTACCATCAAATTACTGTCGGTTTACTGTCAATTTACTGTCAATTTACCATCAGTTTACTGTCTGTTTGCTGTCAGTTTACTGTCAAATTACTGTCAGTTTACTGTGAATTTCTTCATTGTGTTTCATTGGGGAGTATGTGTCTGTTTAATGTTGTCTGAACACATGCTTTAGCATGCATAGATATACAGTACCTGGCCTGTGCGCCAAGAATAGGTGTGGCCAAGTGCCTGTTTGCGGTTGCTGTAGTTACTTTAGTTCAAGGCTGGGTAACTCATGGAGAGGCTGTATCTGAACCTGGTAGACCCCACCTGTGCTTTATTGGTTCAAACAGGTTTTGCCTGATGAGACTTTTTCTTTTGAATGCTGACATTTTAAAGACAACTTCGTATATGCACTTGTAACATAATCTTTGAAACACCAGCACTGTGTAAACACTCATTTCCACCTCTATCTGCCTGCCTCCTGCTGAATCCTTGTCCTCACGACTCCTAGAAGGCTACAGAGATAGGCGACAGAGATAGGCGACAGATTTCGTGGCAACCTGTCACTTCAAAAGCACTCACAATCTCAGAAATTTGAACATTTGAACTTTGTGTTTATGATGGCGTAGCGTGATATAAGCAGAATTCAATGCAATTTCCATGCAAGAACCCCACAAATATTTGCCTCCTCTCTGACTTCAACTGCCCACTTAGTCACTTTATTTGTGATAATAAAATGATGATGCGCATCGTAACCATATATACGGCTTTAGGCAGTTAGCTCACAGTGGTAAGGCTCTGGACAGTTAGCTCAGTGGTAAGGCTCCGGACAGTTAGCTCACAGTGGTAAGGCTCCGGAGAGTTAGCTCACAGTGGTAAGGCTCTGGACAGTTAGCTCAGTGGTAAGGCTCCGGACAGTTAGCTCACAGTGGTAAGGCTCCGGACAGTTAGCTCACAGTGGTAAGGCTCTGGACAGTTAGCTCAGTGGTAAGGCTCCGGACAGTTAGCTCACAGTGGTAAGGCTCCGGACAGTTAGCTCACAGTGGTAAGGCTCCGGAGAGTTAGCTCACAGTGGTAAGGCTCTGGACAGTTAACCCACAGTGGCAAGGCTCTGGACAGTTAGCCCACAGTGTTAACGCACTGAGTTGCTGACATCTTTTGCCAACTTGCAGTGTAAACTCGAATCCCACATGTAGCACAAAACACATTTTTGTAATGTGCATTTATTGCAGTATTGTGTTGGGAAGAAAAGTGTAATCATCACCGTGAAAATTTTGATTAGGGCTCAATTCAATCCAACCTGCATTACAGTGTGTCACGCCCTGATCTGTTTCAACTGTCCTTGTGCTTGTATCCACCCCCTGCAGGTGTCGCCCATCTTCCCCATTATCCCCTAGGTATTTAAAAAAAAAAAAATAAATATGCCATTTAGCAGATGCTTTTATCCAAAGCGACTTACAGTCATGTGTGCATACATTCTACGTATGGGTGGTCCCGGGGATCGAACCCACTACCCTGGCGTTACAAGCGCCATGCTCTACCAACTGAGCTACAGAAGGACTGTTCTCTGTTTGTCTGTTGCCAGTTCGTCTTGTTTGTCAAGTCAACCAGCGTTGTGTTTCTCAGCTCCTGCTTTACCCCAGTCTCTCTTTTCTCACCCTCCTGGTTTAGACCATTGCCTGTCCTGACTCTATGCCCACCTGCCTGACCACTCTGCCTGCCCCTGACCCTGAGCCTACCTGCCATCTGGTACCTTTGCCCCTACTCTGGATTACGACCTCTGCCTGCCTTGACCTGTCGTTTGCCTACCCCTGTTGTTGTAATCAACATTGTTATTTCAACACAGTCTGCACTTGGGTCTTACCTGAAACGTGATACAGTATTTAAGCAGTATTTATTTTTTCAATTGTCAAATTAACACACAAATTGGTCTTGGGGGTAGGGTACTGTTTAAAAAACTACAACTACTACCAGGTATGCTTTGTTGAACACTGAACACTGAACACTTCCTTTTGTCCAGGTGGGAATGGGCAGTGTGGAGTGTGATTGAGAATGTGTCATCTGTATGGGAATTGGCGTGGGTCTAGAGTTTCCGGGATGAGGGTGTTGATGTGAGTCATGACCAGCCTTTCAAAGCATTGCATGACTACAGATGTGAGTGCTACGTGGCGGTAGTTATTTAGACAGGTTACCTTGGCGTTCTTGGGCACAGGGACTATGGTGGTCAGCTTGAAACATGTTGGTATTACAGACTGGGTCAGGGAAAGGTTGAAAATGTCAGTGAAGACACTAGCCAGCTGGTCAGCGCATGCTCTGAGTACACATCCTGGTAATTAGTATGAATATTAGCCTGTTTAAAGGTCTTACATCGGCTACAGAGAGCGTGACCATACAGTCATCCGGAACAGCTGGTGCTTTCATGCATGGCTCAGTGTTGCTTGCTTGCCATCTTCCGGCTAGCTGAAGAGTTCCATCAGCCACTCCTGGGCTACAATTACCTATCTGGACCCGTTTTACTGCCGGTGTGGAGACCCACCGGACCTTCACGACTGGTCTACCGACGTTACAGCGGAGTCAATCACCACCTTCCGGAGACACCTGAAACCCCACCTCTTTAAGGAATACCTAGGATAGGATAAGTATTCCCTCTCCCCCCCTTTAAGATTTAGATGCACTATTGTAAAGTGACTGTTCCACTGGATGTCATAAGGTGAATGCACCAATTTGTAAGTCGCTCTGGATAAGAGCGTCTGCTAAATGACTTAAATGTAATGTAAATGTAATGTAAATGTTATCTGCCCGAGGGGGTTATTCAACTGGCCCCTCCGTCGCGACGTAACCTGAACGCCCATCTGCTATCTGCGGCCCGCTAATCGTTAGCTGTCTAGAGCATATCGGCTGCTAGCTGAATAGGTCCATCGGACAATTTTCTTGGGCCACTATAACTATAACTATTTTGTCAATTGGATCGGTCCCCTCTACCACACGGAACCCCACTAATCTACCAACGGAAATCTTCCATTTCCAGCTACAATAGTCATTTATATCATTAACAATGTCTACACTGTATTTCTGATCAATTTTATGTTATTTTAAATGGACAAAATATGTGCTTTTCTTTCATAAACAAGGACATTTCTAAGTGATCCTAAACTTTTGAACGGTAGTGTATGTTTAGGTATAATATCCAGGATATGTATTTTCATGAATATAGAATATATGTATTTACATATTGAGAGATTATGTACATACAGTGCCTAGTCAAAGTCAACCACTCAACACCTATTGGAAAGCTATTCTGTTGTGTCTTTGGCATAAACATTTGTGTAATTGTCTCGCTGAAAAAATAAAACTATTCCAGGGTTATGTTTTCAAAAGACTGAGACGTGTTTTACTTTACATATTTACCTGTGTTTCACTCCTTTCATATTTATTTTGATCCCGACAATCTCCCCAGTCCTTGCCGATGACAAGCATACCCATGACATGATGCTGCCACCATAATAATTGAAAATACAGAGGGTTTCACAGATTTGTGAAACCTGTAGTTTTTAATTTAGGCCGAAAAGTTGGTCTTAATTATCCCAATGATATTAGTACACTATTCACATCAGTATACTATAAACACCACACACATCGGTACACAATACACATCATTACATTATGCAAATCAGTAAACTATATACACTATACCCTAGAGGTCGACCGATTATCATTTTTCAACACTGATACCGATTATTGGAGGATCAAACAAAAAAACCCCGATACCGATTAATCGGCCGATTTTTATACATATATTTGTAATATATTTGTAATAATGACAATTACAACAATACCGAATGAACACTTATTTTAAATAAAATCAATTTAGTCTCAAATAAATCATGAAACATGTTCAATTTGGTTTAAATAATGCAAAAACAAAGTGTTAGGGAAGAAAGTAAAAGTGCAATATGTGCTATGTAAGAAAGCTAAAGTTTAGGTTCCTTGCTCAGAACATGAGAACATGTGAAAGCTGGTGGTTCCTTTTAACATGTCTTCAATATTCCCAGGTAAGAAGTTTTAGGTTCTAATTATTATAGGATTATTTCCCTCTATACCATTTGTATTTAATATATCTTTGACTATTGGATGTTCTAGGAGGTACTATAGTATTGCCAGCCTAGTCTCGGGAGTTAATAGGCTTGGTCATAAACAGCACAATGCTTGAAGCATTGCAAAGAGCTACTGGCAAACGCAGTAAAGTGCTGTTTAAATGAATGCTTACGAGCCTGCTGCTGTCTACCACCGCTCAGTCAGACTGCTTTATCAAATCATAGACTTCATTCTAATATAATAAACACAGAAATACGAGTCTTAGGTCATTAATATGGTCAAATCCGGAAACTATCATTTAGAAAACAAAATGTTTATTCTTTCAGTGAAAAACGGAACCGTTCCGTATTTTATCTAACGGGTGGCATCTATAAGTCTAAATATTGCTGTTACATTGCACAACCTTCAATGTTATGTCATAATTACGTAAACATTTTGGCAAATTAGTTCTCAACGAGCCAGGCGGCCCAAACTGTTGCATATACCCTGACTCTGCGTGCAATGAACGCAAGAGAAGTGACACAATTTCCCTAGTTTAATATTGCCTGCTAACATGAATTTATTTTAACTAAATATGTAGGTTTACAAATATATACTTCTGTGTATTGATTTTAAGAAAGGCATTGATGTTTATGGTTAGGTACATTCGTGCAACGATTGTCCTTTTTTCGCAAATGCGCTTTTGTTAAATTATCCCCCTTTTTGCGAAGTTGGCTGTCTTTGTTAGGAAGAAACGGTCTTCACACAGTTCCCAACGAGTCAGGCGGCCCAAACTGCTGCATAAACCCTGACTACGCAAGAGAAGTGACACAATTTCCATATTTAAAATAAATGAAAATATATAATTGTGTATGGATTTTAAGAAAGGCGTTGATGTTTATGGTTAGGTAGACATTGGGGCAACGACTGCTTTTTTCGCGAATGCACTTGTTAAATCACCCATTTGCCGAAGTAGGCTGTGATTCAATGATAAATTAACAGGCACCGCATCAATTACGCAGTACAAGCTAGAGTAATATCATCAACCTTGTGTAGTTAACTAGTGATTATGTAAAGATTGATTGTTTTTTATAAGATATGTTTAATGCTAGCTAGCACCTTACCATGGCTCCTTGCTACAATCACAGAGGTCGTGCACCTTTCCACTGAGACTCACGTCTAACTCTCACTGAATGTCCTCACAGATTAACAGATAATCCCCTCTAACTCAACTTGTCCTGGAAGCCAGTTCCACTGCGTGTTTTCATTGTTCCCCTCTAATCAGGCACTGATTTAGACCTGGGACACCAGGTGTGTGCAAATTCATTGTTAGGTAAAACAGAAAACCAGCACCGTTTGGAACTCGTAGGGTAATATTTGAATACCCCTGAGATAAACCATTGATCTTTAGCACAATCTTTACCCTGCAATACCATTCAATGCATTTAGATCCTATTGTCATTTATGGCCTTGTATGTCTGGCTGTCCGTTCGTCTACCTGTGTGGAATATATTACAGTGTTGCACCATGCAAAGTATCATCCGAGGACAGCAGAGGAAATGTGGTGAGTCATAGATAGGGGAGCAAAAACTTGGGTAACTGCCCGAAAATGCCCATGTTTTCCAGTATACCTTCTGGTGAAAAAGGATTCTGGAGTTCCTGTACATTCCCTTGTGATTCCGGGACATTTCGGGACTCTTCCAACTGGGATTTTGTGAAAGTTACTGCAATTTTGCATCCTAGTCTGTCAACACTCAACACCTATCAGTGTACTGATTTGAATGTCCCTCTTTAACCTCTGTCCGTAGACCTTTGCTGTATCAGCAATCAATGAAGTATGGAATATGTTGCAATGTGTTGGTGGTTGTAGAAGAGGATATATATTTTACTTGAAGACATGCAGACTCAGCACTTACAGAGAGAATTGTTTATTGATGATACGGGATCTGCAGGCAATGTCTAACAGAGATGTCGAACAGAGATGTCTCTAACAGAGATGTCTCTAACAGAGATGTCTAACAGATGTCTAACAGAGATGTCTCTAACAGAGATGTCTCTAACAGAATGTCAGAGATGTCTAACAGAGATGTCTCTAACAGAGATGAGATGTCTCTAACAGAGATGTCTCTAACAGAGATGTCTAACAGAGATGTCTAACAGAGATGAGATGTCTCTCTAAGAGATGTCTAACAGAGATGTCTAACAGAGATGTCTCTAACAGAGATGTCTCTAACAGAGATGTCTAACAGAGATGTCTCTAACAGAGATGTCTCTAACAGAGATGTCTAACAGAGATGTCTCTAACAGAGATGTCTCTAACAGAGATGTCTCTAACAGAGATGTCTAACAGAGATGTCTCTAACAGAGATGTCTAACAGAGATGTCTAACAGAGATGTCTAACAGAGATGTCTCTAACAGAGATGTCAGAGATGTCTAACAGAGATGTCTCTAACAGAGATGTCTAACAGAGATGTCTAACAGAGATGTCTAACAGAGATGTCTCTAACAGAGATGTCTAACAGAGATGTCTAACAGAGATGTCTAACAGAGATGTCTAACAGAGATGTCTCTAACAGAGATGTCTGTCTAACAGAGATGTCTCTAACAGAGATGTCTAACAGAGATGCCTAACAGAGATGTCTCTAACAGAGATGTCTCTAACAGAGATGTCTAACAGAGATGCCTAACAGAGATGTCTCTAACAGAGATGTCTCTAACAGAGATGTCTAACAGAGATGTCTAACAGAGATGTCTAACAGAGATGTCTAACAGAGATGTCTAACAGAGATGTCTAACAGAGATGTCTAACAGAGATGTCTCTAACAGAGATGTTTAACAGAGATGTTTAACAGAGATGTGTCTAACAGAGATGTCTCTAACAGAGATGTCTAACAGACATGTCTAACAGAGATGTCTAACAGAGATGTCTCTAACATAGATGTCTCTAACAGAGATGTCTAACAGAGATGTCAAACAGAGATGTCTAACAGAGAAGTCTAACAGAGATGTCTAACAGAAGAAGAAAAAAAAACTACCAGTCAATGTAGTTGCTGGGAACTAGGATAGGCTGGCAGTATTGGCTGGCAGTATTCTTGGAAATTGTGTTTGTTCTTCAAATGCTTTCAAACAAATCAAATTGTGTTTGTCACATGTTGTCACACAACAATGAAATGCTAACGTACAAGCCCTTAACCAACAATGCAGTTTTAAGAAAGATAACAAAAAATAAAAGTAACAAATAAAGTAGTAAAATAACAATAGTGAGGCTATATACAGGGGGTACCGGTACAGAGTCAATGTGTGGGGGCACCGGTTAGTCGAGGTAATTGAGGTAATATGTACATGTAGGTAGCGTTATTAAAGTGACTATGCATAGATACTCAACAGAGAGTAGCAGCAGTGTAAAATAGTGTGTGTGTGTGGGGGGGCAATGCAAATAGTCTGGGTAGCCAATTTGATTAGATGTTAAGGAGTCTTATAGCTTGGGGGTAGAATCTGTTTAGAAGCCTCTTTGACCTAGACTTGGCGCTCTGGTACCACTTGCCATGCGGTAGCAGAGAGAACAGTCTATGACTGGGGTGGCTGGAGTCTTTGACAATTTTTAGGGCCTTCCTCTGACACCTGGAACCAGTACCTTCCAAGTCTGTTTCCATGTGAAGGCGTTTTTACACGGAAATAAAATATAAACTCAACATGTAAAGTGTTGGTCCCATGTTTCATGAGCTGAAATAAAATATCCCAAATGCACAAAAAGCTTATTTCTCTCAAATGTAGTACACAAATTTGTTTACATCCTTGTTAGTGAGCATAATCCATCCACCTGACAGGTGTGGCATATCAAGAAGATGATTAAACAGCATGATTAATACACAGGTGCACCTTCTGCTGGGGACACAAAAAAAAGGCCACTCTAAAATGTGCAGTTTTGTCACACAACACAATGCCTCAGATGTCTCAAGTTTTGAAGGAGCATGTAATTGGCATGCTGACTGCAGGAATGTCCACCAAAGTTGTTGCCAGATCATTTAATGTTAATATCTCTACCATAAGCCGCCTCCAACGTTGTTTTAGAGCATGTTGAAGGGTTTCCAACCGGCATCACAACCACAGACCATGTTTAACCACTCCAGCCCAGGACCTCCACATCCGGCTTCTTCCCCTTTAGGATTGTCTGAGACCAGCCACCCAGACAGCTGATGAAACTGTGAGTTTGCACAACCGAAGAATTTCTGCACATACTGTCAGAAACCGTCTCGGGGAAGCTCATCTGCGTTGTCCTTGACCTGACTGCAGTTTGACATCGTAACCGATATCAAATCAAATTAAATGTTATTGGTCACATATACATGGTTAGCAGATGTTATTGTGAGTGTAGCGAAATGCTTGTGCTTCTAGTTCCGACAGTGCAATAATATCTAACAAGTAATCTAACAATTCCCCAACAACTACCTAATACACACAAAGCTGTTTTTCAGTCTCTCGGTCCCAGCTTTATGCACCTGTACTGACCTCACATTCTGGGTGTTAGCGGGGTGAACAGGCAAAGGCTCGGGTGGTTGTTGTCCTTGATGATCTTTTTGGCCTTCCTGTGACAACGGGTGCTGTGGCCTGGAGGGCAGGTAGTTTGCCCCCGGTGATGCGTTGTGCAGACCGCACCACCCTCTGGAGAGCCCTGCGGTTGTGGGCAGTGCAGTTGCCGTACCAGGTGGTGATACAGCCCGACAGGACGCTCTTAATTGTGCATCTATAAAAGTTTGAGGGTTTTAGGTGACAAGACACATTTCTTCAGCCTCCTGAGGTTGAAGAGGCGCTGTTGCGGACAATGAACACAATTGCATTTTGAATTCACAAAGATACCGAGATGAGATCCTGAGGCCCATTTTTGTGCCTTTCATCCGCCACCATCACCTCATGTTTCAGCATGGTAATGCACTGCCCCATGTCGCAAGGATCTGTACACAATTCCTGGAAGTCCCAGTTCTTCCATGGCCTGCAAACTCACCAGACATGTCACCCATTAAGCATGTTTGGGATGCTCTGGATCGACGTGTGCGACAGCGTGTTCTGGTTCCTGCCAATATCCAGCAACTTCACACAGCCATTGAAGAGGAGTGGGACAACATTCCACAGACCACAAGCAATATCTGATCAACTCCATCCATCAACTCCATGGTCGCGCGGTATGAGGAAATGGTGGTCACATTGTTGCATATTGGAACATTGTTGCGGCGCTTCCATTCCATTCTTAGGCTTGTGTGTGGCTGGTCGGCCATGGAAACCCATTTCATGAAGCTCCCGTCTAACAGTTCTTGTGCTGACATTTTTTCCAGAGGCAGTTTGGAATAATTTTTATGCGCTTCAGCACTCAGCGGTCCTGTTCTGTGAGCTTGTGTGGCCTAAAGTATAACATATGGAGACGGTTTACTTTGACAGTGTTGCCATGTTACGGTTTATCCTGACAGTGTTGTCATGTTGCGGTTTACTTTGACAGTGTTGTCATGTTGCGGTTTACTTTGACAGTGTTGTCATGATACGGTTGACCCTGACAGTGTTGCCATGTTACGGTTTACTTTGACAGTGTTGTCATGATACGGTTTATCCGGACAGTGTTGCCATGTTACGGTTTATCCTGACAGTGTTGTCATGTTGCGGTTTACTTTGACAGTGTTGTCATGATACGGTTGACCCTGACAGTGTTGCCATGTTACGGTTTACTTTGACAGTGTTGTCATGATACGGTTTACCCTGACAGTGTTGCCATGTTACGGTTTACCCTGACAGTGTTGCCATGTTACGGTTTACTTTGACAGTGTTGTCATGTTACGGTTTACTTTGACAGTGTTGCCATGATACGGTTTACCCTGACAGTGTTGCCATGTTACGGTTTACTTTGACAGTGTTGCCATGATACGGTTTACTTTGACAGTGTTGCCATGATACGGTTTACTTTGACAGTGTTGCCATGTTACGGTTTACTTTGACAGTGTTGCCATGATACGGTTTACTTTGACAGTGTTGCCTAACATGTACACAGCCAATCTGTAAATAGCCCACCCAACTACCTCATCCCATATTGTTATTTATCTTGCTCTTTTGCACCCCAGTATCTCTACTTGCACATCATCATCTGCACATCCATCACTCCAGTGTTAATGCTAAATTGTAATTATTTTGCCTCTATGTCCTAGTTATTGCCTTACATCCCTACTCTTCTGCATTTGCACACACTGTATATAGATTTTTCTATTGTGTTATTGACTGTACACTTGTTTATGTGTAACTCTGTGTTGTTTTTGTTGTCGCACTACTTTGCTTTATCTTGGCCAGGTCGCAGTTGTAAATGAGAACATGTTCTCAACTGGCCTACCTGGTTAAATAAAGGTGTTCTCAACTAGCCTACCTGGTTAAATAAAGGTGTTCTCAACTAGCCTACCTGGTTAAATAAAGGTGTTCTCAACTAGCCTACCTGGTTAAATAAAGGTGTTCTCAACTGGCCTACCTGGTTAAATAAAGGTGTTCTCAACTGGCCTACCTGGTTAAACAAAGGTGTTCTCAACTAGCCTACCTGGTTAAATAAAGGTGAAATAAAAATATTAATAAAAAACATGTTACAGTGTACTTTAAAAGTATTATATATGGATATGGTGTACTTTGAAAGTATTATATATGGATATGGTGTACTTTGAAAGTATTATATATGGATATGGTGTACTTTGAAAGTATTATATATGGATATGGTGTACTTTGAAAGTATTATATATGGATATGGTGTACTTTGAAAGTATTATATATGGATATGGTGTACTTTGAAAGTATTATATATGGATATGAAAGTATTAATAATGGATATGGTGTACTTTGAAGGTATTATATATGGATATGAAAGTATTATATATGGATATGGTGTACTTTGAAAGTAGTATATATGGATATGAAAGTATTATATATGGATATGAAAGTATTATATATGGATATGATGTACTTTGAAAGTATTATATATGGATATGAAAGTATTATATATGGATATGGTGTACTTTGAAAGTATTATATATGGATATGGAATTATTACATATGGATATGGTGTACTTTGAAAGTATTACATATGGATATGGTGTACTTTGAAAGTATTACATATGGATATGGTGTACTTTGAAAGTATTACATATGGATATGGTGTACTTTGAAAGTATTATATATGGATATGAAAGTATTAAATATGGATATGGTGTACTTTGAAAGTATTATATATGGATATGAAAGTATTACATATGGATATGGTGTACTTTGAAAGTGTTGCATTGTTGTGGTTTGTTTGCAGCGAGCCCAAGGTTGCCAAGGTTAACCTGTTCAGGAGAAGTAATACCAGTATGAAGACCGAGGATGAGAAGAAAGAGAAGGAGATCCAATATGAAGACCCCCCGGACGGTGGCTGGGGCTGGATGGTCGTACTTCACTGCTTCCTGGTACGGCTTCTTCTTTCCTCATCTTTGGGTGTTTTTTGGGAGGTTTACGAAATGTTTATCTATTAGACATGTTTCTAGCATTCCTTGAAATAATTGTTGATATGTTATGCAATTACACAAGGTTGTGGTCCATTTGGAAAATAAACCAAATTCCAATTCCAGCATTGAAGTAAATTTGAATTGTAGTGTACTGTACTTCCTGAATTGAAAAGGAATTGACCCCAACCCTGCATGGTTGTAGTGTGGCAGACCATGTGCTCATGTGTTGGTTTGTGTGTGTGTGTGTGTTTGTGCCTGCGTGTGTCTGTCTGCCTGCCTATCTGTGTACCTCCCTCCGTCGGTCTATGCCTCCAGGTGAATGTGCTGGTGATGGGGACCCTAAAAAGCTTTGGGATCTTCTTCGTGGCGTTCCAGGATGAGTTCGGAGGGTCAGCAGAGAGTATCAGCTGGATCGGCTCCATCATGTCTAGCCTGCGGCTCTCAGGAGGTCAGAGTTCACATGACAGGAAAACATTCAAACTACAATTGTGTGTGTGTGTGTGTGTGTGTGTGTGTGTGTGTGTGTGTGTGTGTGTGTGTGTGTGTGTGTGTGTGTGTGTGTGTGTGTGTGTGTGTGTGCGTGCGTGCGTGCGTGCGCGCGTGCGTGTCTCGCTCAAGGTCAGAGTTCACATGAAACCAAAGTCTGACCACATAACTCGTCCGTCTGGGTCTGAGGTCTGGGTCTGAGGTCTGGGGGTCTGGGTCTGAGGTCTGGGGGTCTGGCTCTTGTGTTGCATCGCCTTAACCACTGACAAAATCTGACACCTGTCTTTCTAACTAAGAAATTAGTGGATGGATGGATGAATGAACAAAGTATGGGACACATTTTCAAGTTTATCTGTTTGTTCCTGTGTAGGTCCCTTGGCCTCTGTAGCTTGTGCGAAGTTGGGTAACAGAGTGACCTCTATAGCCGGGGCTGTACTGGTCAGTGTTGGCTTCCTCCTGAGTATCTTTGCTACCAGCGTGGTATTCCTCTATATCAGCATGGGGCTGATTGTAGGTAAGCTAACAAGTTAAAAGCTCAAACAGTTAAAGAGGTTGAAGGTTAAAGTGCAGCCACTAGCCGTGCTACAAAGCAAAGTAGCCCTGGGTCCTAAGTCTTAATTTGTATACTTGCAAGTATTTGTCTTGAGGTATTTGATATACTAGAACTGAGGGGGTTATCTGTCTAGCGTTTGTATTTTGGTGAGAAATCACAGGTTTCTTAATGAAGAATTCTGAATCATAAGTATATGATTAAGCAATAAGGCACAGGGGGGTGTGATATATGGCCAGTATACCACGGCTAGGGCTGTTCTTAGGCAGGACGCAACCAGAAGTGTCTGGACATAGCCCTTAGCCGTGGTATAATGACCATATGTCACAAGCCCCCGAGGTGCCTTATTGCTATTATAAACTGGTTACCAACATAAGTAGAGCAGTAAATGTTTTGTCATACCCGTGGGTATACAGTCTGATATTCCACGACTTTCAGCCAATCAGCATTCAGGGCTTGAACCACCCAGTTTATGATCATAAACATGTCATGTATCTCCTCTCAGGCCTTGGGTTTGCGCTCCTGTACCAAGCCACCTCAGTTGCCACGGCAACATATTTCCGTAAGAGGTTAGCGACGGCCTACTCCATCGGAAGGTCTGGGATGGGCTTGACCTTCGCCCTCGCCCCCTTCACTCAGCTGCTGCTGGAAAAGTATGCCTGGCAAGGTACTGACACACAGACAGACACACACACTATGTCTGTTGGTGTGTGGGAAGTATTTCATGATTCATCATTTTATGATGTGAAAATTATGTATATTTCTCTGTCTGTCACACGTCTACTGTATGCTTATTTTAGATTGACCCTGTAAAGAGCCTGTGGCACGCCTTTGTTATTTCCACAGGAGCTCTGCTGATCCTGGGAGGCCTGATGTTGAACCTGGTGGCCTCTGGGATGCTGCTAAGACCCATCCACGTGAAGCCTGCACCACCCCCTTCCTCATCCTCATCGTCAATCATCCAAAAAAGCCCTCTGATAGGTCCAGAGAAGGAAAAGAACTGCCCTCAGAATGGATGCTGCCTTAACGGATCCACGCCGTTAACCAATGGTATCGCCAAATCAGACTCTTCCCGTTCCATTCCTCCACCCCTCCACTGGGAAGCTGAGACCCAAGAGAAGGCCACGACCCATGGGCTGGGTCAGAGCAACCACAGCCACCCACCTCCACCAAACCCTGAACTGACCAAACGTGTCCAGAACAGGCAGGTGAACGGGAACGTTCAGGAGCAGTCCCCCACCACGCCACTCACAGACACCCCCAGCCCTGTGGAACAGAACGGTACCATTAGCATAAACGGTTCCGCTGTGGTTGGGTTCTCCTCGCCGAACGGCACCACCACCGTGGACGACCCTATCCCACTGTTCGTGAAAAACCGAGTCCTGGACTTCTCCCTGTTAAAGAACCCCTTTTTCTGCATCTATACCTGGTCCCTGGTGTTTAGCCAGCTGGCTTACTTCATCCCCTACTTCCACCTGTCTGCCCGGGCCAGGAACCTGGGTATCGATGCCATGGACGCTTCCTTCATCATCTCTGTGGCAGGTTAGTTTCACCTGGTCAAATTTATACATCAACCTACAGGCAGAATTTTGTGTGACACTTGTATTTTGAGAGTCCCACATAGGTGTTGAATGTTAGTAGATGAGACAGGAATAATGTATTTTATTTGAACCAGACCCTCATTTGTCAATAAAATATATACATCCAAATGAACACTATCAATTGACAATCAGTCTGGAAAGCTAAACTCTTAGAAAAAAAGGTTTGGTTGTCCCCTTAGAAGAAGCCTTTTTGTTTCCCCCTTGTCTAAATGGTTCCACCTGGAACCAAAAGGGTTCTACCTGGAACAAAAAGGGTTCTACCTGGAACCAAAAGGGTTCTACTTGGAACCACCAACAAGTGTTATTCAAATGCTTTTCCTAGGGCGACAGCCAAAGAACCCTTTTAGGTTATAGTTAACTCCTTTTTTCCAAAGAGTGCAGTAATAGAATCCTGGGCAGGGGGTTTGACTATTCATCTTCTGAATGTAACCTTCTGTAGCTTAACATAAAAAAAATGTCAGTCTACTTAGTCAGAGGTAGAACCAGGGAACTTCCTTTTCTTTGCAGTGCAGGGCAGATTTTGTTTTAGAAGTGATGAAAAAAAATCCTAATTTAGCTTTAGCTAGGGTATGAATGATGTATGAGTACTGTAGCAGCTCAGACCCTGCAGTAGTTTTACAGCTCAGACTCAGATCCCGCAGTAGTTTTATAGCTCAGACTCAGACCCCGCAGTAGTTTTACAGCTCAGACTCAGACCCCGCAGTAGTTTTACAGCTCAGACTCAGACCCCGCAGTAGTTTTACAGCTCAGACTCAGACCCCGCAGTAGTTTTACAGCTCAGACTCAGACCCCGCAGTAGTTTTACAGCTCAGACTCAGACCCCGCAGTAGTTTTACAGCTCAGACTCAGACCCCGCAGTAGTTTTATAGCTCAGACTCAGACCCCGCAGTAGTTTTACAGCTCAGACTCAGACCCTAGCTGCAGTGGTCTTACGTAACACATGCCCTTATATAAAACCTGAACTTTGGCCCAGTGGCCCGAGCCGTGGGGTTCAGCTCAGTAGTATTCCCAATGATGAGGCTGAGGCCACTCTGTATGAAAACCAGGCATGCATCCCAAAGAGCACCCTATTTCCTATATACGGCCCTGGTAAAAACTAGTGCACTAAATAGGTAATAGTGTTCCATTTAGGGAGCACTCCAATAATAACATATCTCTCGGCCAGCCCAGTCCGTACGCTTCTACACACATGCATACTTTAGTTAAAACCGGGTGGTTAAACATACTTCATGAATTATCGAATCACACCGGTGGTGAATGTTGTACTGAGTTATGGAGTGGTGAATGTGGTACTGAGTTATGGAGTGGTGAATGTGGTACTGAGTTATGGAGTGGTGAATGTGGTACTGAGTTGTGGAGTGTGGAGTGGTGAATGTGGTACTGAGTTATGGAGTGGTGAATGTGGTACTGAGTTATGGAGTGGTGAATGTGGTACTGAGTTGTGGAGTGTGGAGTGGTGAATGTTGTACTGAGTCGTGGAGTGTGGAGTGGTGAATGTGGTACTGAGTTGTGGAGTGTGGAGCGGTGAATGTGGTACTGAGTTATGGAGTGGTGAATGTGGTACTGAGTTGTGGAGTGGTGAATGTGGTACTGAGTTATGGAGTGGTGAATGTGGTACTGAGTTGTGGAGTGGTGAATGTGGTACTGAGTTGTGGAGTGGTGAATGTGGTACTGAGTTGTGGAGTGGTGAATGTGGTACTGAGTTATGGAGTGTGGAGTGGTGAATGTGGTACTGAGTTATGGAGTGGTGAATGTGGTACTGAGTTGTGGAGTGGTGAATGTGGTACTGAGTTGTGGAGTGGTGAATGTGGTACTGAGTTATGGAGTGGTGAATGTGGTACTGAGTTGTGGAGTGGTGAATGTGGTACTGAGTTGTGGAGTGGTGAATGTGGTACTGAGTTGTGGAGTGGTGAATGTGGTACTGAGTTATGGAGTGGTGAATGTGGTACTGAGTTATGGAGTGTGGAGTGGTGAATGTGGTACTGAGTTGTGGAGTGTGGAGTGGTGAATGTGGTACTGAGTCGTGGAGTGTGGAGTGGTGAATGTGCTACTGAGTTATGGAGTGGTGAATGTGGTGCTGAGTTGTGGAGTGTGGAGTGGTGAATGTGGTACTGAGTTATGGAGTGGTGAATGTGATACTGAGTTATGGAGTGGTGAATGTGGTACTGAGTTGTGGAGTGTGGAGTGGTGAATGTGGTACTGAGTTATGGAGTGGTGAATGTGGTACTGAGTTATGGAGTGGTGAATGTGGTACTAAGTTGTGGAGTGGTGAATGTGGTACTGAGTTATGGAGTGGTGAATGTGGTGCTGAGTTGTGGAGTGTGGAGTGGTGAATGTGGTACTGAGTCGTGGAGTGTGGAGTGGTGAATGTGCTACTGAGTTATGGAGTGGTGAATGTGGTGCTGAGTTGTGGAGTGTGGAGTGGTGAATGTGGTACTGAGTCGTGGAGTGTGGAGTGGTGAATGTGGTACTGAGTCGTGGAGTGGTGAATGTGGTACTGAGTTATGGAGTGGTGATTGTGTTACTGAGTTATGGAGTGGTGAATGTGGTACTGAGTTATGGAGTGGTGAATGTGGTACTTAGTTGTGGAGTGGTGAATGTGGTACTGAGTTATGGAGTGGTGAATGTGGTACTGAGTTGTGGAGTGGTGAATGTGGTACTGAGTTGTGGAGTGGTGAATGTGGTACTGAGTTATGGAGTGGTGAATGTGGTACTGAGTTGTGGAGTGTGGAGTGTGGAGTGGTGAATGTGGTACTGAGTTGTGGAGTGTGGAGTGGTGAATGTGGTACTGAGTTGTGGAGTGTGGAGTGGTGAATGTGGTACTGAGTTGTGGAGTGTGGAGTGGTGAATGTGGTACTGAGTTATGGAGTGGTGAATGTGGTACTGAGTTGTGGAGTGGTGAATGTGGTACTGAGTTATGGAGTGGTGAATGTGGTACTGAGTTGTGGAGTGTGGAGTGTGGAGTGGTGAATGTGGTACTGAGTTGTGGAGTGTGGAGTGGTGAATGTGGTACTGAGTTGTGGAGTGTGGAGTGGTGAATGTGGTACTGAGTTGTGGAGTGTGGAGTGGTGAATGTGGTACTGAGTTATGGAGTGGTGAATGTGGTACTGAGTTGTGGAGTGGTGAATGTGGTACTGAGTTATGGAGTGGTGAATGTGGTACTGAGTTGTGGAGTGTGGAGTGGGAGTGGTGAATGTGGTACTGAGTTGTGGAGTGTGGAGTGGTGAATGTGGTACTGAGTTGTGGAGTGTGGAGTGGTGAATGTGGTACTGAGTTGTGGAGTGTGGAGTGGTGAATGTGATACTGAGTTATGGAGTGGTGAATGTGGTACTGAGTTGTGGAGTGGTGAATGTGGTACTGAGTTGTGGAGTGGTGAATGTGGTACTGAGTTATGGAGTGGTGAATGTGGTACTGAGTTGTGGAGTGGTGAATGGGGTACTGAGTTATGGAGTGGTGAATGTGATACTGAGTTATGGAGTGGTGAATGTGGTACTAAGTTGTGGAGTGGTGAATGTGGTACTGAGTTATGGAGTGGTGAATGTGGTACTGAGTTATGGAGTGGTGAATGTGGTACTGAGTTGTGGAGTGGTGAATGTGGTACTGAGTCGTGGAGTGTGGAGTGGTGAATGTGGTACTGAGTTGTGGAGTGTGGAGTGGTGAATGTGGTACTGAGTTGTGGAGTGTGGAGTGGTGAATGTGGTACTGAGTTATGGAGTGGTGAATGTGGTGCTGAGTTATGGAGTGGTGAATGTGGTACTGAGTTGTGGAGTGTGGAGTGGTGAATGTGGTACTGAGTTATGGAGTGTGGAGTGGTGAATGTGGTACTGAGTTGTGGAGTGTGGAGTGGTGAATGTGGTACTGAGTTATGGAGTGGTGAATGTGGTACTGAGTTGTGGAGTGTGGAGTGGTGAATGTGGTACTGAGTCGTGGAGTGTGGAGTGGTGAATGTGGTACTGAGTCGTGGAGTGGTGAATGTGGTACTGAGTTATGGAGTGGTGAATGTGGTACTGAGTTATGGAGTGGTGAATGTGGTACTAAGTTGTGGAGTGGTGAATGTGGTACTGAGTTATGGAGTGGTGAATGTGGTACTGAGTTGTGGAGTGTGGAGTGGTGAATGTGGTACTGAGTTATGGAGTGGTGAATGTGATACTGAGTTATGGAGTGGTGAATGTGGTACTGAGTTGTGGAGTGTGGAGTGGTGAATGTGGTACTGAGTTATGGAGTGGTGAATGTGGTACTGAGTTATGGAGTGGTGAATGTGGTACTAAGTTGTGGAGTGGTGAATGTGGTACTGAGTTATGGAGTGGTGAATGTGGTACTGAGTCGTGGAGTGGTGAATGTGGTGCTGAGTTGTGGAGTGTGGAGTGGTGAATGTGGTACTGAGTCGTGGAGTGTGGAGTGGTGAATGTGGTACTGAGTTATGGAGTGGTGAATGTGGTACTGAGTTATGGAGTGGTGAATGTGGTACTGAGTTATGGAGTGGTGAATGTGGTGCTGAGTTGTGGAGTGTGGAGTGGTGAATGTGGTACTGAGTCGTGGAGTGTGGAGTGGTGAATGTGGTACTGAGTTATGGAGTGGTGAATGTGGTACTGAGTTGTGGAGTGTGGAGTGGTGAATGTGGTACTGAGTTGTGGAGTGTGGAGTGGTGAATGTGGTACTGAGTTGTGGAGTGTGGAGTGGTGAATGTGGTACTGAGTTATGGAGTGGTGAATGTGGTACTGAGTTGTGGAGTGGTGAATGTGGTACTGAGTTATGGAGTGGTGAATGTGGTACTGAGTTGTGGAGTGTGGAGTGTGGAGTGGTGAATGTGGTACTGAGTTGTGGAGTGTGGAGTGGTGAATGTGGTACTGAGTTGTGGAGTGTGGAGTGGTGAATGTGGTACTGAGTTGTGGAGTGTGGAGTGGTGAATGTGATACTGAGTTATGGAGTGGTGAATGTGGTACTGAGTTGTGGAGTGGTGAATGTGGTACTGAGTTGTGGAGTGGTGAATGTGGTACTGAGTTATGGAGTGGTGAATGTGGTACTGAGTTGTGGAGTGGTGAATGGGGTACTGAGTTATGGAGTGGTGAATGTGGTACTGAGTTAATGTGGTGCTGAGTTGTGGAGTGTGGAGTGGTGAATGTGGTACTGAGTCGTGGAGTGTGGAGTGGTGAATGTGGTACTGAGTTATGGAGTGGTGAATGTGGTACTGAGTTGTGGAGTGTGGAGTGGTGAATGTGGTACTGAGTTGTGGAGTGTGGAGTGGTGAATGTGGTACTGAGTTGTGGAGTGTGGAGTGGTGAATGTGGTACTGAGTTATGGAGTGGTGAATGTGGTACTGAGTTGTGGAGTGGTGAATGTGGTACTGAGTTATGGAGTGGTGAATGTGGTACTGAGTTGTGGAGTGTGGAGTGTGGAGTGGTGAATGTGGTACTGAGTTGTGGAGTGTGGAGTGGTGAATGTGGTACTGAGTTGTGGAGTGTGGAGTGGTGAATGTGGTACTGAGTTGTGGAGTGTGGAGTGGTGAATGTGGTACTGAGTTATGGAGTGGTGAATGTGGTACTGAGTTGTGGAGTGGTGAATGTGGTACTGAGTTGTGGAGTGGTGAATGTGGTACTGAGTTATGGAGTGGTGAATGTGGTACTGAGTTGTGGAGTGGTGAATGGGGTACTGAGTTATGGAGTGGTGAATGTGATACTGAGTTATGGAGTGGTGAATGTGGTACTAAGTTGTGGAGTGGTGAATGTGGTACTGAGTTATGGAGTGGTGAATGTGGTACTGAGTTATGGAGTGGTGAATGTGGTACTGAGTTGTGGAGTGGTGAATGTGGTACTGAGTCGTGGAGTGTGGAGTGGTGAATGTGGTACTGAGTTGTGGAGTGTGGAGTGGTGAATGTGGTACTGAGTTGTGGAGTGGTGAATGTGGTACTGAGTTATGGAGTGGTGAATGTGGTGCTGAGTTATGGAGTGGTGAATGTGGTACTGAGTTGTGGAGTGTGGAGTGGTGAATGTGGTACTGAGTTATGGAGTGTGGAGTGGTGAATGTGGTACTGAGTTGTGGAGTGTGGAGTGGTGAATGTGGTACTGAGTTGTGGAGTGTGGAGTGGTGAATGTGGTACTGAGTCGTGGAGTGTGGAGTGAATGTGGTACTGAGTTATGGAGTGGTGAATGTGGTACTGAGTTATGGAGTGGTGAATGTGGTACTAAGTTGTGGAGTGGTGAATGTGGTACTGAGTTATGGAGTGGTGAATGTGGTACTGAGTTGTGGAGTGTGGAGTGGTGAATGTGGTACTGAGTTATGGAGTGGTGAATGTGATACTGAGTTATGGAGTGGTGAATGTGGTACTGAGTTGTGGAGTGTGGAGTGGTGAATGTGGTACTGAGTTATGGAGTGGTGAATGTGGTACTGAGTTATGGAGTGGTGAATGTGGTACTAAGTTGTGGAGTGGTGAATGTGGTACTGAGTTATGGAGTGGTGAATGTGGTACTGAGTCGTGGAGTGGTGAATGTGGTGCTGAGTTGTGGAGTGTGGAGTGGTGAATGTGGTACTGAGTCGTGGAGTGTGGAGTGGTGAATGTGGTACTGAGTTATGGAGTGGTGAATGTGGTACTTAGTTGTGGAGTGGTGAATGTGGTACTGAGTTATGGAGTGGTGAATGTGGTACTGAGTTGTGGAGTGTGGAGTGGTGAATGTGGTACTGAGTTATGGAGTGGTGAATGTGGTACTGAGTTGTGGAGTGTGGAGTGGTGAATGTGGTACTGAGTCTTGGAGTGTGGAGTGGTGAATGTGGTACTGAGTCGTGGAGTGGTGAATGTGGTACTGAGTTATGGAGTGGTGAATGTGGTACTGAGTTATGGAGTGGTGAATGTGGTACTAAGTTGTGGAGTGGTGAATGTGGTACTGAGTTATGGAGTGGTGAATGTGGTACTGAGTTGTGGAGTGTGGAGTGGTGAATGTGGTACTGAGTTATGGAGTGGTGAATGTGATACTGAGTTATGGAGTGGTGAATGTGGTACTGAGTTGTGGAGTGTGGAGTGGTGAATGTGGTACTGAGTTATGGAGTGGTGAATGTGGTACTGAGTTATGGAGTGGTGAATGTGGTACTAAGTTGTGGAGTGGTGAATGTGGTACTGAGTTATGGAGTGGTGAATGTGGTACTGAGTCGTGGAGTGGTGAATGTGGTGCTGAGTTGTGGAGTGTGGAGTGGTGAATGTGGTACTGAGTCGTGGAGTGTGGAGTGGTGAATGTGGTACTGAGTTATGGAGTGGTGAATGTGGTACTTAGTTGTGGAGTGGTGAATGTGGTACTGAGTTATGGAGTGGTGAATGTGGTACTGAGTTGTGGAGTGTGGAGTGGTGAATGTGGTACTGAGTTATGGAGTGGTGAATGTGGTACTGAGTTGTGGAGTGGTGAATGTGGTACTGAGTTGTGGAGTGGTGAATGTGGTACTGAGTTATGGAGTGGTGAATGTGGTACTGAGTTGTGGAGTGGTGAATGGGGTACTGAGTTATGGAGTGGTGAATGTGGTACTGAGTTATGGAGTGGTGAATGTGGTACTGAGTTATGGAGTGGTGAATGTGGTACTGAGTTATGGAGTGGTGAATGTGGTACTGAGTTGTGGAGTGTGGAGTGGTGAATGTGGTACTGAGTCGTGGAGTGTGGAGTGGTGAATGTGGTACTGAGTTGTGGAGTGGTGAATGTGGTACTGAGTTATGGAGTGGTGAATGTGGTACTGAGTTGTGGAGTGGTGAATGGGGTACTGAGTCGTGGAGTGGTGAATGTGGTACTGAGTTACGAAGTGGTGAATGTGGTACTGAGTTATGGAGTGGTGAATGTGGTACTGAGTTATGGAGTGGTGAATGTGGTACTGAGTTGTGGAGTGTGGAGTGGGGTACTGAGTTGTGGAGTGGTGAATGTGGTACTGAGTTGTGGAGTGGTGAATGTGGTACTGTGTTGTGGAGTGGTGAATGTGGTACTGAGTTATGGAGTGGTGAATGTGGTACTTAGTTATGGAGTGGTGAATGGGGTTGTCTGTAACTAGTTATGGTTGTCTGTAACTAGTTATGGTTGTCTGTAACTAGTTTTGGTTGTCAGTAACTAGTTCTGTCAAATGGTTTCCAAGATAATGTCTGTTGCCACAGTCTGCTCTGTGTTTGGTAATGGAGGGAATGTAATGATAGGAGATGTGTACTGTGTTGTGACAGACTGTCACGTCGAGTAGCTAGCTAGCTAGCGCACAAGCTTTGAGTTCTGAGATTAGGACTGGGAGTGTTAGGATGGGTGCTGGTACGTGTATTCATGTAGGCCTAACACAGAGGTTTATGTGCCGGGGTCCAGTAGAGTCAATGAAGACCAGCCAGACAAAGCCAGCAGTGGGTATGGATGTCTCTATTTTCATCTTGACCCCTGAGTACCCCTAAAAAAAGCAGAGGGCTGACGATCCGGGTGCCGCAGAGAACATTAGTGGATGGCCTGTCCTCTTGAGTTAACCCTATCAGTCCTTAGATCACATCTAAAATTGGCTTTTCATTTCATCTGACTGTCATTCATCTGCATGTCCAGCCCTCAGATTTAGAGCCTCACAATGAAGGGTTTTATTTTCAGGACAACCAGGGCTACAAGGAAGTGTTTCCCCCATGTTCTGGTCAGGATAACCAGGGCTACAATGAAGTGTTTTCCCATGTTCTGGTCAGGACAACCAGGACTACAATGAAGTGTTTTCCCATGTTCTGGTCAGGACAACCAGGGCTACAATGAAGTGTTTTCCCATGTTCTGGTCAGGATAACCAGGGCTACAATGAAGTGTTTTCCCATGTTCTGGTCAGGATAACCAGGGCTACAATGAAGTGTTTTCCCCATGTTCTGGTCAGGACAACCAGGACTACAATGAAGTGTTTTCCCATGTTCTGGTCAGGACAACCAGGGCTACAATGAAGTGTTTTCCCATGTTCTGGTCAGGATAACCAGGGCTACAATGAAGTGTTTTCCCCATGTTCTGGTCAGGATAACCAGGGCTACAATGAAGTGTTTTCCCCATGTTCTGGTCAGGATAACCAGGGCTACAATGAAGTGTTTTCCCATGTTCTGGTCAGGACAACCAGGGCTACAATGAAGTGTTTTCCCATGTTCTGGTCAGGACAACCAGGGCTACAATGAAGTGTTTTCCCATGTTCTGGTCAGGACAACCAGGGCACAAAACTATCTAACACAAACAGTTGCATTCATGAGTTTTATTGACAAATGTCAAATTAGAAAATGAGGTCCACATGAACTCATATGAACGCTGTAAGTACAGAACTTGTTTGCTCGGTGGGACATACATTTCCAACTAGTCAGAGATAACTGTGTGGAGTTTGTGACAGCAACTATGTGAGCAAATTACATTATTATAGACATTATGTCCTGGGATTTCCCATGATCTATGTAGAAGAACCCCTTACAGTATTATAGACACTATGTCCTGGGATTTACTATGATCTTCTATGTAGAAGAACCCCTTACAGTATTATAGACACTATGTCCTGGGATTTACTATGATCTTCTATGTAGAAGAACCCCTTACAGTATTATAGACACTATGTCCTGGGATTTACTATGATCTTCTATGTAGAAGAACCCCTTACAGTATTATAGACACTATGTCCTGGGATTTACTATGATCTTCTATGTAGAAGAACCCCTTACAGTATTATAGACACTATGTCCTGGGATTTACTATGATCTTCTATGTAGAAGAACCCCTTACAGTATTATAGACACTATGTCCTGGGATTTACTATGATCTTCTATGTAGAAGAACCCCTTACAGTATTATAGACACTATGTCCTGGGATTTACTATGATCTTCTATGTAGAAGAACCCCTTACCTTCTAATGACTCTTGTGTAGTTTGGGAATGTGTTCATGTGTCTCAGCTTTTCATAGATACAGGTTATAGCTCAAACCGTTCGGACTCGCCAGAGGTTTTTGTGAAAATAGCTGTCACCAGGCCCCTTCAGGAACCACCCTTGTTTCAGAAACACAGCTCTAGCTCAGCCCCTGTTTATCACACAGACTAGTGGTTGGTATCTATGGATGCAGAAGTACATAATGGTACAACCCAGAAGTATGTAGCTCAAACGCACCTTTTAAAGGGGGTTAGAAGTACAAAACACGCAAGCGTTATGGTGAAAGTCATTGGGTTAAAGGGTTTAACACAGTGAGGTGGAGAACATTAAGGGATGGTCTATGCTCCTCATGGAGTTAAAAGGTTTTCATAAGTAGGTCTGTGATTAGGGGGGATGATGGTATTGGGGTATTCTCAACACACATTTGTTCTGTCTCACATTCTGCTGTCATGTCATTCCCAGAAAGTGAACAGAGACAGAGAGAGACAGAGAGAGACTGCCACCCACTCCTGCCACAACAAACCCAACATATCCCCAATGTCCCCCAGCCTTCTCCCTCCCTCCCTCTCCTCCCCACATCAATTGAAAGAGGCCCTTTCAGCTAGCTGAGCTCAGACAGAGAGGAGGGCCACCATAGTCCAGACCATAGAAATCGAATTACTAGAACGCACATTCCCATTCCAGTCCATGTTCATTCATTCTATTATTTCTATTTCTATGCTCCAGACAAGTCCTCATGTCAGGCCATCGTCGCTGCTCCACTGGCATTGCTAGGCAACGGCTTACTGAGTAAAAGTGGCTGCCGTGGCGACAGGAGGGCATCCCGATTATCATTTTTTTGTCCAATGTTGAAGTGGCTGGTTGATATTGTTCGCTCAGAATCGCTGAGGCGGAGATGTGTACAAATGGAGAGGCGAGATGAGCCAACAGTGCTTGTTTAGTAATGAGAAGGACTGGGGGAAAGAGGAATGACTAACATGTGTTTTAAACCCCTGCTTTAACGGGGGGACCTCACTAGGGGATCATGTGGTTTTAAACCCCTGCTTTAACAGGGGGACCTCACTAGGGAATCATGGGGTTTAAACCCCTGCTTTAACAGGGGGACCTCACTAGGGAATCATGTGGTTTAAACCCCTGCTTTAACAGGGGGACCTCACTAGGGAATCATGTGGTTTTAAACCCCTGATTTAACAGGTGACCTCACTAGGGAATCATGGGGTTTAAACCCCTGCTTTAACAGGGGGACCTCACTACGGGAATCATGTGATTTAAACTCCTGCTTTAACAGGTGACCTCAATAGGGAATCATGTGGTTTAAACCCCTGCTTTAACAGGGGGACCTCACTAGGGAATCATGTGGTTTTAAACCCCTGCTTTAACAGGTGACCTCACTAGGGAATCATGGGGTTTTAAACCCCTGATTTAACAGGTGACCTCACTAGGGAATCATGTGGTTTTAAACCCATGCTTTAACAGGTGACCTCACTAAGGGAATCATGTGGTTTAAACCCCTGATTTAACAGGGTGACCTCACTAGGGAATCATGTGGTTTAAACCCCTGATTTAACAGGGGGACCTCACTAGGGAATCATGTGGTTTTAAACCCCTGCTTTAACAGGTGACCTCACTAAGGGAATCATGTGGTTTTAAACTCTTTAACTCCATGAGGAGCGTAGTCCATCCACTTCTCCTCGTCACTGTGGAAGCTTGCTCAGTCTGATACTTTTTGTTTATGACAGTTTACGGTGGAACACGTGAACATGTAGTTTCAGAATTCGACCTGTTGGAGACCCCTGATTTACACTATATATATATAAACCCCTGCTATATATATATATATATATTCCCTATATATATGCCCCGGTCAACTGTAAGTGCTGTTATAGTGAAATGTAAACGTCTAGGAGCTACAAAGGCTCAGCCGCGAATTGGTAGGCCACACAAGCTCACAGAACGGGAACACCGAGTGTTGAAGTGCCTAAAAATCGTCGGCCCTCAGTTGCAACACTCACTTCCGAGTTCCAAACTGCCTCTGGATGCAACGTCAGCACAAGAACTGTTTGTCAGGAGCTTCATGAAATGGGTTTCCATGGCCGAGCCGCAGCACACAAGCCCAAGATCACCATGCGCAATGCCAAGCGTCAGCCATAGTGGTATATAGCTTACCACCATTGGACTCTGGAGCAGTGGAAACACATTCTCTGGAGTGATGAATCACGCTTCACCATCTAGCATTCCGAAGGACAAGTCTGGGAACGCTACCTGCCCCAATGCATAGGGCCAACTGTGAAGTTTGGTGATGGAGAAATGATGGTTCGGGCCCCAACACATAGTTCTACCGTGGTCAGGAAAAGAGTGAAGATGTGCAATATATTTGTATCTGACAGGGACATTATTGCGCCCGGGGGGCGCAATAATGCCCCTGAATTCTGGGCAGATATTCTGCCTACTTACTTCCCTGAAGTTACTCAGCTACTCGAGTATGATTCGCCTACAACTTTACTTCAGAGATTGGAAACCACTACTAACCACTTGCCTAGCTACTTTGTGTACTTCTCTTTGTTTTGCTTCCTGTCGTCCTTACTTCCTTTATTGAAGACCAATAGTAACATGCTCCTTCATCCCTGCCTCGTGTAATTATCAATCTTAGAACTACGAAGAATAAAATCAACGGATTATAGACGATACGGAAGACCTTCGCGCTAGCATAAAGTAGGTCTTATTTAAAATAAAATAAAATACTTTTTACATATAAGTCAATGCCAAGTCACCAATTGTTGTTTATGTAACGATAAATACACATGGTTTTTAATGCATATTTAGGTCATTTTGGAAATGTGGCATGTTTATATAAACATACAGAAATCTACGTACTCAAGCAATGTACCTAGAAATTGTCTGGGGGTACTGACAAACTTCCAGGCAAGTGTTATAAAGAGCCCAGAAGTGTTTTTGGATGAACTTCCCCTTTAAGGTTTATCGTTGAGTTGCATGGTGCACTAACACCTGCCTGTCTTATCTGTCAGAGGTGAGAGCCCCACAAACATCAAGGCCACAGACAAAGCCTTGTGACTTCCCATTCCCAAGCATTTGGCTTCCAGGAAGAGTGGAGTGGAGAGATCTGTTTGTGCTGTCTTGAGTTGTCATGAGTTGCCAAGTCTTTTCCGGGTTGGCAAGACAGCACAAACAGATCTGGGACCAGGCTAAAGAGAACGAGGCAGCTTTATTGAAAGCCGTTGTGCTGCGTTTCTACAGAAACAGCTGTTGAACAACTTCCACCAACCTGCTGTGAGTAAAACACACAAACAACCTCAGGGTTAGTCTGTTCTCCGGAGGCGGACCACGGGAGGGGGGGGCGTGGGGGGGGGGACGCTCTCTGGTCACTAGGAGAGGACAGATAAACAGGAACAGGGGAAAGACAGCTGGCTGGACTCATTGCTGTGGAATATTCCACAGTAGAGATAGTAATGTTCTGTTACAAGACATAGAGCTCGCTAGCTTGTAGTCCTAAAAAAATGTAAATGAGTTGGCCGTGGCTCGTTGGTCAAAGCTTACGGGGTAATGAATAGGGGTTTTGTTAAGGTTTTGGATAAACTCTGAAAATAAGGTCTGTGGTAAACACAGGTGTAAGAGATGTTATATGTTCTATGAGATAATATCTGTCAGTTAACATGACCTTCATGAATTATGAACCCTTTATGTGCTTGCTTTGATTACATCAAGTCTTCAAAATGCACAAAAAGTGACGTTAACTGATGAAGATGACCTCATAGAACAGAACGTATAAGATCTCCTGAGCCTGTATTTACCACAACCGAACCATGGCGGAGCTAGCCTCAGTTGGTGCCGTCAAAAAGACGCCATTACTATTGCTCTCTAGTTTTAGTCACGTTTTTGTGATGGTCTTTCTTCAGCCATCACACAGCTGCAAATCACATCCTGATAAAAGATGTTGACCGTTTTCAACCAATAAGACTAGAAAAGACTAACCAGTTTTTAAAATCTATCATTCCACTCCACTACTTTTCTAGACTCTCACCAAGTGTACTCTAACAAAGTGATAGCCTATAATGCTGCAGAGTATCTGAATTGAAGTCCATAGTAGATTGAAGTCACTAAATGTAGTGTGTCCCCGCGCTGCACCTTTATCACTGCAGTACTGGATTTACAGAGGAATCACTATGGCTGTATCCCATAGGTCACCCCATGTGTGCCCTGGTCAAAAGTAGTGAAATATATAGATAACAGGCTGCCATTTGAAATGCAGAAGAGTAATGATCTGACTGCATTTCGTTGATCAATGGGATGATGATGCTGCCCGTCTGTCTGCCCTGAGCTATTCCTGAACCCAGGATCAATACAGCCACAGTAGCGGCAGGGGCTATCACATTCACATTGACCTCAGAAAGATAAGGGAGGTCACGTCAAAAAATGGCACCCTTTTCCCTATATAGTGGACTACTCTTGCCCAGGGCCCATAGAGCTGTGTTCGAAAGGAGTGCACTTCATAGGAAATAGGCTGGTGTTTTTTTTTATGTACCTTCATCATCGGCCACTAGAACCAATCAATTAAAAAACGTAATCAATAGATTGTGGTGTGACAGATGATCGTGAATACAGTACTCGATGCAGATCTTATCTCCTCATTTATATGTTGCCGTTATCTACTGATTGTCTCTATCATGTTCAGCTGTTGGAGTAAGCTGTTGTCAGTCAGGGCATTATGAATGAACACACTGTTGCTTATGATAGCCACAGCACTAATCAACCTCTGTGTCCCATCGAGTCGGCAAACGTTGTGGAACCCTGCAGATTACAATTCATCACAAATAGAACTGATTGTGATTCCCGAATTCTACCAAAGTTTGTTTGTGTAGCCTGTTCACAGATCTTTGTGCTCATGCCAACGTCATCGCTTTCATTGTCAAGCCAAACATTGCAATGAGTGACAAGGAGTTCGGATGATAGCAGAAACAGACCGGCACTCAGGCATGATAGTGTTCTAGAACGCGGTGCCCTGCTGAACGCAGCCACAACACTGGACCTTCTTTTCAACGTGACAGGGAACACAGGACTCTAGATGGGAACTCTGTGGGAGACTGAGTGGGAGGAGACTGAGGGGGAGGAGACTGTTCTATAGCCGCAGGCAGAACAGTTGAAACTGGAGCAGCAGCGTGACCAGGAGTCATCAGGCCAGGTAGTCCTCAGGCATGGTCCTAGGGCACAGATCCTCCGGGATGGGAGGGAGAGTGGGAGAGAGAGAATTAGAGGGAGCATACTTAAATTCACAGGACACCAGATAAGACAGGAGAATTACACCAGATAGAACAGACTGACCCTAGCCCCCCGCACATAGACTATTGCATCATAGATACTGGAGGCTGAGACATAGGGGGGTCGGGAGACACTGTGACCCCATCTGACGATACCCCCAGACAGGGCCAACTAGGCAGATTATAACCCCACCACCGTGCCAAAGCACAGCCCCCACACCACTAGAGGGATATCAACAGATCACAAACTTACTACCGTGAGACAAGGCTAAGTATAGCCCACGAAGATCTCCTCCACCGCACAAGCTGGAGGGGGACACAGAACCAGGCAGGAAGATCACATCTGTGACTCAGCCCCCCTAACAATAACTTTTTGGGGAAACGTGTTGTTCAGCAACGTAGCAAACGTTCAAGCGAACTGACTGCACTTCTGGACAGATGCCAGCACACCTACCTTGAATTCCAAAGAGGTGTGCCAAAAAGTTGACAAAAATGCACCTTGGTTTGACATTTTGTATTAGAGGAGTAGAAAACGACATGTAGTTCAACGAGTAGCTAATTCAACTACATTTTGCAGTACCTTGGTAGATTTCCCTTTCAGTCGGTCACTGGTTATAACATGTTATGAGGAGTCAAAGACGAGTCCTATTCACTTGAAGCAAACTGAAATCATGCCCAACGGTCCGCCCTCGGAAGCTCCGCCTTCCTGGCTATAAAACGTGTTCTCAGAACATTTCGTATTAGTCTGTATGTACACTACATGACCAACAGTATGTGGACACCTGCTCATTGGACATCTTATTCCAAAATCATGGGTATTAATATGGAGTTGGGTCCCCCCTTTTGCAGCTATAACAGCCTCCACTCTTCTGGGAAGGCTTTCCACTAGAAGTTGGATCATTGCTGCGGGGACTTGCTTCCATTCAGCCACAAGAGCATTAGTGAGGCACTGATATGGTGGGTGATTTTAGGTCTGGCTCTCAGTCGACGTTCCAATTCATCCCAAAGGTGTTCGATGGGGTTGAGATTAGGGCTCTGTGCAGGCCAGTGATGTTCTTCCATACCGATTTCTACAAACCATTTCTGTATGGACCTCGCTTTGTGCACAGGGAATTGTCATACGGAAACAGTAAAGGGTCTTTCCCAAACTGTTTCCACAAAGTTGGAAGCACAGAATCATCTACAATAATAGCACCGTTTTACGGGCTCTTAACCAATTGTGTGTTTTTTTCCGCATTGTTTGTAACTTATTTTGTACATAATCTTGCTGCTATTGTCTCTTGTGACCGTAAAGAGCGTATGGATATCAGAAAAGCGGTTACTAAACTCAAACTTAACAAAGAGTTTTTCTTTAATGAGTCCGACGTGAATGATATACTGATCCTCCGAGACCAGGCCCAAATCCCCGTCATTTGCGTGGAGAGAAGACAGAAATACAGGGAGATCGGGGTGTCTTGTGAGAATTAGTCAGGGAGTGTGTAACCTGCTTCTACCATTCGTTCTATTGGCCAACGTGCAATCACTGGAAAATAAACTAGAATCTCCGCTCGAGAATATCCTAACAGGACATTAAAAAATATATTTTGTTTCACAGAGTCGTGGTTGAGCGACGATAAGGATAATATTCAGCTGCCTGGATTCTCTGTGTTTTGGCAGGACAGAACAGCTACGTCTGGTAAGACGAGAGATGGTGTTGTGTGTCTATTTGTCAATATTAAGGTCTTGAGGTATTGCTTGCCTGAGGTAGAGTACCTCATGATGAACTGTAGATCACACTATCTACCCGATAGTTTTCATCTATATTTTTTGTAGCTGTCTACAGACCACCACAAACCAATGCTGTCACTAATACCGCACTCAATGAGTTGTATAAGGCCATAAGCAAACAAGAAAATGCTCATCCAGAAGTGGCGCTCCTAGTGGCCGGGGACTTTAATGCAGGCAAACAAATCAGTTTTAACACATTTTTTTACTAGCATGTCACATGTGCAACCAGAGGAAAGAAAATCCTAGACTACATTTACATTGAGATGCATACAAAGCTCTCCCCCACCCTCCATTTGGCAAATCTGACCATAATTCTATCCTCCTGATTCTTTTCTCCATGGATTACAGGCAACATCCGCATCGAGCTAAAGGCTAGAGCTTCCGCTTTCAAGGAATGGGAGACTAATCCGGATGCGTATAAGAAATCCCGCTATGCCCTCAGACAACCCATTAAACAAGCAAAGCGTCAATGCAGGATTAAGATTGAATCCTTCTACACCGGCTCCGACGCTCGTCGGACTTCAAAGGGAAACTCAGACACGAGCTGCCCAGTGAGGCGAGCCTACCAGATGAGCTAAATGTCTTTCATGCTCGTTTCAAGGCAAGCAACACTGAAGCATGCACGAGAGCACCAGCTGTTCTGGATGACTGTGTGGTAACGTTCATGGTAGCCGATGTGAACAAAACCTTTTAAAAAAGGTCAACATTCACAAAGCCGCTGGGCTGCCGCCAGGTGGTAAGAGTAGGCAACAACACATCTGCCATGCTGATCCTTAACACTGGGGCCCCTCAGGGGTGTTTATTTTGTACAATCCTGTACTCCCTGTTCACCGACGACTGTGTGACCAAATACGACTTCCAACACCATCATTAAGTTTGCTGATGATACAACAGTGGTAGGCGTGGTCACCGACAAAAAAATTATACGGCCTATAGGGAGGGGGTCAGAGAACTGGCAGTGTGGTGCCAGGAGAGCAACCTTTCCCTCAATGTGAGCAAGACAAAGGAGCTGATTGTGGACTACAGGAAAAAGCGGGCAGAACAGGTCCCCATTAACATCAACAGGGCTTTAGTGGAGCGGGTCGAGAGTTTCAAGTTCCTTGGTGTCCACATTACCAATGCACTAACATGGTCCAAACATACCAAGACAGTCATGAAGAGGGCATGACAACACCTTTTCCCCTCAGGAGACTGAAAAGATTTGGCATGGTTCCCCAGATCCTCAAAAAGTTCTACAGCTGCACCATCGAGAGCATCCTGACCTGTTGCATCACCGCCTGGCATGGCAACTGCTCAACATCTGACCGCAAGGCGCTACAGAGGGTAGTGCGTACGGCCTAGTACATCACTGGGGCCAAGCTTCCGGCCATCCAGGACTTATATAACAGAGAGGAAAGCCCATAAAGGAAAGCCCATAAAATTGTCAGAGACTCCAGTCACCCAAGTCAAAGACTGATCTCTCTGCTACCGCATGGCAAACAGTACCGGAGCGCCAAATCTAGGACCAAAAGGCTCCTCAACAGCTTCTACCCCAAATCAATCCCAGAACAACAGCAAAGGACCTTGTGAAGATGCTGGAGGATACAGGTACAAAATGATCTGTATCCACAGTAAAACAAGTCCTATATTGACATAACCTCAAAGGCCGCTCAGCAAGGAAGAAGCCACTGCTCCAAAACCACCATAGAAAAGCCAGACTTCGGTTTGCAACTGCACTTGAGGACAAATATCGTACTTTTTGGAGAAATGTCCTCTGGTTTGATGAAACAAAAAATAGAACTGTTTGGCCATAATGACCATCGTTATGTTTGAAGGATAAAGGGGAAGGCTTGCAAGCCGAAGAACACCATCCCAACCGTGAAGCATGTGGGTGGCAGCATCATGTTGTGGGGTTGCTTTGCTGCAGGAGGGATTGGTGCGCTTCACAAAATAGATGGCATCATGAGGTAGGAAAATGATGTGGATATATTGAAGCAACATCTCAAGACATCAGTTAAAGCTTGGTTGCAAATGGGTCTTCCAAATGGACAATGACCCCAAGCATACCTCCAAAGTTGTGGCAAAATGGCTTAAGGACAACAAAGTCAATGTATTGAGTGGCCATCATAAAGCCCTGACCTCACACCTTTAGAAAATGTGTGGGCAGAACTGGAAAAGCGTGTACGAGCGTGTACGAGCGAGGAGGCCTACAAACCTGACTTAATTACACCAGCTCTGTCAGGAGGAATGGGCCAAAATACACCCAATTTATTGTGGGAAGCTTGTGGAAGGCTACCTGAGACGTTTGACCCAAGTTAAACAATTTAAAGGCAATGCTACCAAATACTAATTCAGTGTATGTAAACATCTGACCCACTGGGAATGTGATGAAAGAAATAAAAGCTGAAATAAATCATTCTCTCAACTATCATTTTGACATTTCACATTCTTAAAATAAAGTGGTGATCCTAACTGACCTAAGACAGGGAAGTTTTACTTAGATTAAATGTCAGGAATTGTTAGAAATGTAGATTAAATGTATTTGGCTAAGGTGTATGTAAACTTCCAACAACTACACTCACACACACATACTTTTACACTCACCATTTACTGCTGCTACTCTGTTCTTTATTTTACTCTAATTATTATCTATCCAGTACTCCCTGTATGTAGCTCCACATTGATCTGGTACTGGTACTCCCTGTATATAGCTCCACATTGATCTGGTACTGGTACTCCCTGTATATAGCTCCATATTGATCTGGTACTCCCTGTATATAGCTCCATATTGATCTGGTACTGGTACTCCCTGTATATAGCTCCATATTGATCTGGTACTGGTACTCCATATATATAGCTCCATATTGATCTGGCACTGGTACTCCCTGTATATAGCTCCACATTGATCTGGTACTGGTACTCCCTGTATATAGCTCCACATTGATCTGGTACTGGTACTCCCTGTATATAGCTGCACATTGATCTGGTACTCCCTGTATATAGCTGCACATTGATCTGGTACTGGTACTCCCTGTATATAGCTCCATATTGATCTGGTACTCCCTGTATATAGCTCCACATTGATCTGGTACTGGTACTCCCTGTATATAGCTCCACATTGATCTGGTACTGGTACTCCCTGTATATAGCTGCACATTGATCTGGTACTGGTACTCCCTGTATATAGCTGCACATTGATCTGGTACTGGTACTCCCTGTATATAGCTCCATATTGATCTGGTACTGGTACTCCCTGTATATAGCTCCACATTGATCTGGTACTCCCAATATATAGCTCCACATTGATCTGGTACTGGTACTCCCTGTATATAGCTCCACATTGATCTGGTACTCCCAATATATATCTCCACATTGATCTGGTACTCCCTGTATATAGCTCCACATTGATCTGGTACTGGTACTCCCTGTATATAGCTCCACATTGATCTGGTACTGGTACTCCCTGTATATAGCTGCACATTGATCTGGTACTGGTACTCCCTGTATATAGCTGCATATTGATCTGGTACTGGTACTCCCTGTATATAGCTCCATATTGATCTGGTACTCCCTGTATATAGCTCCACATTGATCTGGTACTGGTACTCCCTGTATATAGCTCCACATTGATCTGGGACTAGTACTCCCTGTATATAGCTCCACATTGATCTGGTACTGGTACTCCCTGTATATAGCTCCACATTGATCTGGTACTGGTACTCCCTGTATATAGCTCCATATTGATCTGGTACTCCCTGTATATAGCTCCACATTGATCTGGTACTCCCAATATATAGCTCCACATTGATCTGGTACTGGTACTCCCTGTATATAGCTCCACATTGATCTGGTACTCCCTGTATATAGCTCCACATTGATCTGGTACTGGTACTCCCTGTATATAGCTTCACATTGATCTGGTACTGGTACTCCCTGTATATAGCTACACATTGATCTGGTACTCCCAATATATAGCTCCACATTGATCTGGTACTGGTACTCCCTGTATATAGCTCCACATTGATCTGGTACTCCCTGTATATAGCTCCACATTGATCTGGTACTGGTACTCCCTGTATATAGCTTCACATTGATCTGGTACTGGTACTCCCTGTATATAGCTACACATTGATCTGGTACTGGTACTCCCTGTATATAGCTCCATATTGATCTGGTACTGGTACTCCCTGTATATAGCTTCACATTGATCTGGTACTCCCTGTATATAGCTCCATATTGATCTGGTACTCCCTGTATATAGCTCCATATTGATCTGGTACTGGTACTCCCTGTATAAAGCTCCATATTGATCTGGTACTGGTACTCCCTGTATATAGCTCCACATTGATCTGGTACTCCCTGTATATAGCTCCATATTGATCTGGTACTGGTACTCCCTGTATATAGCTCCACATTGATCTGGTACTGGTACTCCCTGTATATAGCTCCACATTGATCTGGTACTCCCTGTATATAGCTCCACATTGATCTGGTACTCCCTGTATATAGCTCCATATTGATCTGGTACTGGTACTCCCTGTATATAGCTCCACATTGATCTGGTACTGGTACTCCCTGTATATAGCTCCACATTGATCTGGTACTCCCTGTATATAGCTCCACATTGATCTGGTACTCCCTGTATATAGCTCCACATTGATCTGGTACTGGTACTCCCTGTATATAGCTCCACATTGATCTGGTACTCCCTGTATATAGCTCCATATTGATCTGGTACTGGTACTCCCTGTATATAGCTCCACATTGATCTGGTACTGGTACTCCCTGTATATAGCTCCATATTGATCTGGTACTGGTACTCCCTGTATATAGCTCCACATTGATCTGGTACTCCCTGTATATAGCTCCACATTGATCTGGTACTGGTACTCCCTGTATATAGCTCCACATTGATCTGGTACTGGTACTCCCTGTATATAGCTACACATTGATCTGGTACTCCCTGTATATAGCTCCACATTGATCTGGTACTGGTACTCCCTGTATATAGCTCCATATTGATCTGGTACTCCCTGTATATAGCTCCATATTGATCTGGTACTGGTACTCCCTGTATATAGCTCCATATTGATCTGGTACTGGTACTCCATATATATAGCTCCATATTGATCTGGCACTGGTACTCCCTGTATATAGCTCCACATTGATCTGGTACTGGTACTCCCTGTATATAGCTCCACATTGATCTGGTACTGGTACTCCCTGTATATAGCTGCACATTGATCTGGTACTCCCTGTATATAGCTGCACATTGATCTGGTACTGGTACTCCCTGTATATAGCTCCATATTGATCTGGTACTCCCTGTATATAGCTCCACATTGATCTGGTACTGGTACTCCCTGTATATAGCTCCACATTGATCTGGTACTGGTACTCCCTGTATATAGCTGCACATTGATCTGGTACTGGTACTCCCTGTATATAGCTGCACATTGATCTGGTACTGGTACTCCCTGTATATAGCTCCATATTGATCTGGTACTGGTACTCCCTGTATATAGCTCCACATTGATCTGGTACTCCCAATATATAGCTCCACATTGATCTGGTACTGGTACTCCCTGTATATAGCTCCACATTGATCTGGTACTCCCAATATATAGCTCCACATTGATCTGGTACTCCCTGTATATAGCTCCACATTGATCTGGTACTGGTACTCCCTGTATATAGCTCCACATTGATCTGGTACTGGTACTCCCTGTATATAGCTGCACATTGATCTGGTACTGGTACTCCCTGTATATAGCTGCATATTGATCTGGTACTGGTACTCCCTGTATATAGCTCCATATTGATCTGGTACTCCCTGTATATAGCTCCACATTGATCTGGTACTGGTACTCCCTGTATATAGCTCCACATTGATCTGGGACTAGTACTCCCTGTATATAGCTCCACATTGATCTGGTACTGGTACTCCCTGTATATAGCTCCACATTGATCTGGTACTGGTACTCCCTGTATATAGCTCCATATTGATCTGGTACTCCCTGTATATAGCTCCACATTGATCTGGTACTCCCAATATATAGCTCCACATTGATCTGGTACTGGTACTCCCTGTATATAGCTCCACATTGATCTGGTACTCCCTGTATATAGCTCCACATTGATCTGGTACTGGTACTCCCTGTATATAGCTTCACATTGATCTGGTACTGGTACTCCCTGTATATAGCTACACATTGATCTGGTACTCCCAATATATAGCTCCACATTGATCTGGTACTGGTACTCCCTGTATATAGCTCCACATTGATCTGGTACTCCCTGTATATAGCTCCACATTGATCTGGTACTGGTACTCCCTGTATATAGCTTCACATTGATCTGGTACTGGTACTCCCTGTATATAGCTACACATTGATCTGGTACTGGTACTCCCTGTATATAGCTCCATATTGATCTGGTACTGGTACTCCCTGTATATAGCTTCACATTGATCTGGTACTCCCTGTATATAGCTCCATATTGATCTGGTACTGGTACTCCCTGTATAAAGCTCCATATTGATCTGGTACTGGTACTCCCTGTATATAGCTCCATATTGATCTGGTACTCCCTGTATATAGCTCCATATTGATCTGGTACTGGTACTCCCTGTATATAGCTCCACATTGATCTGGTACTGGTACTCCCTGTATATAGCTCCACATTGATCTGGTACTCCCTGTATATAGCTCCACATTGATCTGGTACTCCCTGTATATAGCTCCATATTGATCTGGTACTGGTACTCCCTGTATATAGCTCCACATTGATCTGGTACTGGTACTCCCTGTATATAGCTCCACATTGATCTGGTACTCCCTGTATATAGCTCCACATTGATCTGGTACTCCCTGTATATAGCTCCACATTGATCTGGTACTGGTACTCCCTGTATATAGCTCCACATTGATCTGGTACTCCCTGTATATAGCTCCATATTGATCTGGTACTGGTACTCCCTGTATATAGCTCCACATTGATCTGGTACTGGTACTCCCTGTATATAGCTCCATATTGATCTGGTACTGGTACTCCCTGTATATAGCTCCACATTGATCTGGTACTCCCTGTATATAGCTCCACATTGATCTGGTACTGGTACTCCCTGTATATAGCTCCACATTGATCTGGTACTGGTACTCCCTGTATATAGCTACACATTGATCTGGTACTCCCTGTATATAGCTCTACATTGATCTGGTACTGGTATTCCCTGTATATAGCTCCACATTGATCTGGTACTCCCTGTATATAGCTCCACATTGATCTGGTACTGGTACTCCCTGTATATAGCTCCATATTGATCTGGTACTGGTACTCCCTGTATATAGCTCCACATTGATCTGGTACTCCCTGTATTTTGCTCTATTCTTGTGTATTTTATTGAATTCTTTATTATTATTTTTAAACTCTAGATTGTTGGGAAAGGTTCATAACCAAGCATTTCACTGTAAAGTCTACACCTGTTGTACCCGGCGCATGTGATAAGTAAAATTAGATTTTAACTCAGCGAGCATTTTCACATTCTAAATCAATCTGTGGACACCGTAGATGGAAATGGCTTGCAATGAGCGGTAGCTCTGATTTCTCACAGATACAGGAGTATTTATCTTATGCCTGTGTGAACCAGGATGTGAACTCTGACACCACTTGAAGACGGGATGTCCCTCCTACCATTTCATTCGCTCGTCTGACTGTCCATCAACTCAAGCCACTAACAATGCGTATGCCTGGAGTCCATATAACCTAACGTAACGCAGCAGGAGAGAGTGGTTTCGTTGCTGTAGCACATTCAGAGATCATTTTATAGTCTGCAGGTCGCTGTGCATCCTCCTCCTTTTTGTGGCATCTGTGTCATTTGTCCCCACGTCCCAGCACCTGTCTTGAGAGAGGACAAAAATTGCACACATTTGAGAATTGAAATGTTCATTTCTCTACCATAAGCTGCCTTCAATGTCATTTTAGAGAACTTGGTAGTATGTCCAAGCGGCCTCACAACCGCAGACCACGTGTAACCACGCCAGCCCAGGACCTTCACTTCTGGCTTCTTCGCCTGACGGGATCGTCTGAGACCAGCCACCTGGACAGCTGATGATGAACAAATCTCAGGGAAGCTCATCTGCGTGCTCATCGTTCTCACCAGTGTCTTGACCTGACTACACTTCGGCCTCGTAGCTGACTTCAGTGGGCAAATGCTCACCTTTTGATGACCACTGGCATGCTGGATAAGTGAGCTCTTCACGGATTAATCCTGATTTCAACTATACCGGGAAGATGGCAGACAGCGTGTATGGCGTCGTGTGGGCGAGCGGTTTGCTGATGTTAACGTTGTGAACAGAGTGCCCCATGGTGGTGATGGGGTTATGGTATGGGCAAGCATAAGCTACGGACAATGAACACAATTGCATTTTTATCGATGGCAATTTGAAAGCACAGAGATACCGTGAAGAGATCCTGAGGCCCGTTGTCGTGCCATTCATCCGCCTCCATCACCTCATGTTTCAACATGATAAGGCACAGCCCCATGTTGCAAGGATCTGTACACAATTCCTGGAAGCTGAAAATGTCTCAGTTCTTGGCCTGCATACTCACCAGACATGTCACCCATTGAGAATGTTTGGGATGCTCTGGATCGACTTGTACGACAGCGTGTTCCAGTTCCCGCTAATATCCAGCGACTTCGCACAGCCATTGAAGAGGAGTGGGACAACATTCCACAGCCCACAATCAACAGCCTGATCAACTCTATGCGAAGGAGATGTGTCACACTGCATGAGGCAGATAGTGGTCACACTAGATACTGATTGGTTCTCTGAACCACGACCCTAGCTTTTTTTTCAAGTATCAAATCAAATCAAGTTTATTTGTCACATACACATGGTTAGCAGATGTTAATGCGAGTGTAGCGAAATGCTTGTGCTTCTAGTTCCGACAATGCAGTAATAACCAACAAGTAATCTAACTAACAATTCCTAAACTACTGTCTTATACACAGTGTAAGGGGATAAAGAATATGTACATAAGGATATATGAATGAGTGATGGTACAGAGCAGCATAGGCAAGATACAGTAGATGGTATCAAGTACAGTATATACATATAAGATGAGTATGTAAACAAAGTGGCATAGTTAAAGTGGTTAGTGATACATGTATAACATAAGGATGCAGTCGATGATATAGAGTACAGTATATACGTATGCATATGAGATGAATAATGTAGGGTAAGTAACATTATATAAGGTAGCATTGTTTAAAGTGGGTAGTGATATATTTACATCATTCCCATCAATTCCCATTATTAAAGTGGCTAGAGTTGAGTCAGTGTCAGTGTGTTGGCAGCGGCCACTCAATGTTAGTGGTGGCTGTTTAACAGTCTGATGGCCTTGAGATAGAAGCTGTTTTTCAGTCTCTCGGCCCCAGCTTTGATGCACCTGTACTGGCCTCGCCTTCTGGATGATAGCGGGGTGAACAGGCAGTGGCTCGGGTGGTTGATGTCCTTGATGATCTTTATGGCCTTCCTGTAACATCGGGTGGTGTAGGTGTCCTGGAGGGCAGGTAGTTTGTCCCCGGTGATGCGTTTTGCAGACCTCACTACCCTCTGGAGAGCCTTACGGTTGAGGGCGGAGCAGTTGCCGTACCAGGCGGTGATACAGCCCGCCAGGATGCTCTCGATTGTGCATCTGTAGACGTTTGTGAGTGCTTTTGGTGACAAGCCAAATTTCTTCAGCCTCCTGAGGTTGAAGAGGCGCTGCTGCGCCTTCTTCACGATGCTGTCTGTGTGAGTGGACCAATTCAGTTTGTCTGTGATGTGTATGCCGAGGAACTTAAAACTTGCGACCCTCTCTACTACTGTTCCATCGATGTGGATAGGGGGGTGTCCCCTCTGCTGTTTCCTGAAGTCCACAATCATCTCCTTAGTTTTGTTGACGTTGAGTGTGAGGTTATTTTCCTGACACCACACTCCGAGGGCCCTCACCTCCTCCCTGTAGGCCGTCTCGTCGTTGTTGATAATCAAGCCTACCACTGTTGTGTCGTCCGCAAACTTGATGATTGAGTTGGAGGCGTGCATGGCCACGCAGTCGTGGGTGAACAGGGAGTACAGGAGAGGGCTCAGAACGCACCCTTGTGGGGCCCCAGTGTTGAGGATCAGAGGGGAGGAGATGTTGTTACCTACCCTCACCACCTGGGGGCAGCCTGTCAGGAAGTCCAGTACCCAGTTGCACAGGGCGGGGTCGAGACCCAGGGTCTCGAGCTTGATGACGAGCTTGGAGGGTACTATGGTGTTGAATGCCGAGCTGTAGTCGATGAACAGCATTCTCACATAGGTATTCCTCTTGTCCAGATGGGTTAGGGCAGTGTGCAGTGTGGTTGAGATTGCATTGTCTCTGGACCTATTTGGGCGGTAAGCAAATTGGAGTGGGTCTAGGGTGTCAGGTAGGGTGGAGGTGATATGGTCCTTGACTAGTCTCTCAAAGCACTTCATGATGACGGAAGTGAGTGCTACGGGGCGGTAATTGTTTAGCTCAGTTACCTTAACTTTCTTGGGAACAGGAACAATGGTGGCCCTCTTGAAGCATGTGGGAACAGCAGACTGGTATAGGTATTGATTGAATGTGTCCGTAAACACACCGGCCAGCTGGTCTGCGCATGCTCTGAGAGCGCGGCTGGGGATGCCGTCTGGGCCTGCAGCCTTGCGAGGGTTAACACGTTTAAATGCCTTACTCACCTCGGCTGCAGTGAAGGAGAGACCGCATGTTTTCGTTGCAGGCCGTGTCAGTGGCACTGTATTGTCCTCAAAGCGGGCAAAAAAGTTATTTAGTCTGCCTGGGAGCAAGACATCCTGGTCCGTGACTGGGCTGGATTTCTTCCTGTAGTCCGTGATTGACTGTAGACCCTGCCACATGCCTCTTGTGTCTGAGCCGTTGAATTGAGATTCTACTTTGTCTCTGTACTGACGCTTAGCTTGTTTGATAGCCTTGCGGAGGGAATAGCTGCACTGTTTGTATTCGGTCATGTTACCAGACACCTTGCCCTGATTAAAAGCAGTGGTTCGCGCTTTCAGTTTCACGCGAATGCTGCCATCAATCCACGGTTTCTGGTTAGGGAATGTTTTAATCGTTGCTATGGGAACGACATCTTCAACGCACGTTCTAATGAACTCGCACACCGAATCAGCGTATTCGTCAATGTTGTTATCTGACGCAATACGAAACATATTCCAGTCCACGTGCTGGAAGCAGTCTTGGAGTGTGGAGTCAGCTTGGTCGGACCAGCGTTGGACAGACCTCAGCGTGAGAGCCTCTAGTTTTAGTTTCTGTCTGTAGGCAGGGATCAGCAAAATGGAGTCGTGGTCAGCTTTTCCGAAAGGGGGGCGGGGCAGGGCCTTATATGCGTCGCGGAAGTTAGAGTAACAATGATCCAAGGTTTTTCCACCCCTGGTTGCGCAATCGATATGCTGATAAAATTTAGGGAGTCTTGTTTTCAGATTAGCCTTGTTAATATCCCCAGCTACAATGAATGCAGCCTCCGGATAAATGGTTTCCAGTTTGCAAAGAGTTAAATAAAGTTCTTCAGAGCCATCGATGTGTCTGCTTGGGGGGGGGGTATATACGGCTGTGATTATAATCGAAGAGAATTCTCTTGGTAGATAATGCGGTCTACATTTGATTGTGAGGAATTCTAAATCAGGTGAACAAAAGGATTTGAGTTCCTGTATGTTTCTTTCATCACACCATGTCTCGTTAGTCATAAGGCACACGCCCCCGCCCCTCTTCTTACCAGAAAGGTGTTTGTTTCTGTCGGCGCGATGCGTGGAGAAACCAGCTGGCTGCACCGCTTCGGATAGCGTCTCTCCAGTGAGCCATGTTTCCGTGAAGCACAGAACGTTACAGTCTCTGATGTCCCTCTGGAATGCTACCCTTGCTCGGATTTCATCAACCTTGTTGTCTAGAGACTGGACATTGGCAAGAAGAATGCTCGGGAGTGGTGCACGGTGTGCTCGTCTCCGGAGTCTGACCAGAAGACCACCGCGTTTCCCTCTTTTTCGGAGTCGTTTTTTTGGGTCGCTGCATGCGATCCATTCCGTTGTCCTGTTTGTAAGGCAGAACACAGGATCCGCTTCGCGAAAAACATTCTTGGTCGTACTGATGGTGAGTTGACGCTGATCTTATATTCAGTAGTTCTTCTCGACTGTATGTAATGAAACCTAAGATGACCTGGGGTACTAATGTAAGAAATAACACGTAAAAAAAATATAAAAAACTGCATAGTTTCCTAGGAACGCGAAGCGAGGCGGCCATCTCTGTCGGCGCCGGAAGTGTTCAACAGATGCATATCTGTATACCCAGTCATGTGTAATCCATATATCATTAAGTGTTTATTTAACCAGGCAAGTCAGAACAAATTCTTATTTACAATGACAGCCTACACCAGCCAAACCCTAACGTCGCTCGGCCAATTGTGGGCCGCCCTATGGGACTCCCAATCACGGCCAGTTGTGATACAGCCTGGATTCGAACCAGGGTGTCTGTAGTGACGCCTCTAGCACTGAGAAGCAGTGCCTTAGATGGCTGTGATACAGCCTGGATTCGAACCAGGGTGTCTGTAGTGACGCCTCTAGCACTGAGATGCAGTGCCTTAGACTGCTGTGATACAGCCTGGATTCGAACCAGGGTGTCTGTAGTGACGCCTCTAGCACTGAGATGCAGTGTCTTAGACCGCTGTGATACAGCCTGGATTCGAACCAGGGTGTCTGTAGTGACGCCTCTAGCACTGAGATGCAGTGCCTTAGACCGCTGTGATACAGCCTGGATTCGAACCAGGGTGTCTGTAGTGACGCCTCTAGCACTGAGATGCAGTGCCTTAGACCGCTGTGATACAGCCTGGATTAGAACCAGGGTGTCTGTAGTGACGCCTCTAGCACTGAGATGCAGTGCTTAGATGGCTGTGAGATGCAGTGCCCTGGATTCTTAGATGAGATGCAGTGCCTTAGATGGCTGTGATACAGCCTGGATTCGAACCAGGGTGTCTGTAGTGACGCCTCTAGCACTGAGATGCAGTGCCTTAGACTGCTGTGATACAGCCTGGATTCGAACCAGGGTGTCTGTAGTGACACCTCTAGCACTGAGATGCAGTGCCTTAGACGGCTGTGATACAGCCTGGATTCGAACCAGGGTGTCTGTAGTGACGCCTCTAGCACTGAGATGCAGTGCCTTAGATGGCTGTGATACAGCCTGGATTCGAACCAGGGTGTCTGTAGTGACGCCTCTAGCACTGAGATGCAGTGCCTTAGATGGCTGTGATACAGCCTGGATTCGAACCAGGGTGTCTGTAGTGACGCCTCTAGCACTGAGATGCAGTGCCTTAGATGGCTGTGATACAGCCTGGATTCGAACCAGGGTGTCTGTAGTGACCCCTCTAGCACTGAGATGCAGTGCCTTAGATGGCAGTGCCACTCGCGAGCTTAATGATGAATTAATTTATTTCAATTGATTGATTTCCTGAACTATGAACTGGAAGTAACAACTTTGAAATTGTTGCATGTTGGGTTTATATTTTTGTTCACTGTAGTTTGGATGTAGTGAACTACTTTTTCAAAGTAGCTTTAGCTCAGTAAAATATATGCTTCTTAAAGGTAGCTTTGGTGTAGCATAACTTCTTCCAGTGAGAAGTATTTGGTAGCTTGGTAAACTCTATTTTCAGAGTAGCTTCCCCAACTCTGCATTTTGCTAAAGCAACTTGTTATGTCTGTGCCTCTCCCTCTCTCCCACCTCTCCTCCTCCTTCTCTCTCTTCTCCCTCTCCTTCTCCTACCTCTCCTTCTCCTTCTCTCTCCTTCTCTCTCTTCTCCCTCTCCTTCTCCCACCTCTCGTTCCCCCTCTCCCGCTCTCCTTCTCTCTACCCCTTTCTTTCTCTCTCTACCTCCTCTTTTCCCTCTCCCTCTTCTTCTCCCCCTCCTTTTACCTATCCTCTCCTTCTCCTTCTCCTTTTCCTTCTCCTTCTCCCTCCAGGTATCACAGAGACTATAGCCCAGCTCGGCTCTGGTTGGCTAGCGGATAAGAACCTGTTCCATAAGTACCACTACCACAAGGCCTACCTGATCCTGTGTGGAGTGGTCAACCTGTTTGCCCCACTGGCTAACACTTACATCCTTCTCATGGTTTACGCTGTCTTCTTTGCCATCTTCTGCGGCGGCTACATGGCACTGCTACTGCCTGTCCTGGTAAGAATCACACACCACACAAGGCACAAGCCTGAACATATACCAGTGTTTTGTCTATTAAGCCATCTTCTGCTGCGGTTACATGGCACTGGGATCTGGTTGAAGAATTTCATTCAGTCAATTCAGGAAGTTAACTGAAATTCCAATTCAATAATTGGAAGGAGAAATAAAAAGGGTATCGATTTTCTATTTCTAGTTGAGTAATTCGATGATTTATTTATTTTACGAAAAGAAGACTTGCAGACTACGAGTGAGTTTACATATCAACAGCCGAGAGACAAGGCCATACTTAATTGTTTTTATTTTACCTTTATTTAACCAGGCAAGTCAGTTAAGAACAAATTCTTATTTTCAATGACAGCCTAGGAACAGTGGGTTAACTGCCTGTTCAGGGGCAGAACAACAGATTTGTACTTTGTCAGCTTGGGGGGTTTGAACTTGCAACCTTCCGGTTACTAGTCCAACGCTCTAACCACTAGGCTGCCGCACGCTTTTGATACTGGCAAAAGTGTGCAAATTCTTATTTTCTTTCAAGGTAACTTAGATACCACTCACCAATCAATGAAGATACCTAAAATAAGCATTTAGGGGAGATAGGAGAGAGATTTCTTGAGAGAAATTGCTAGTAAAATGTGTTCCATGGTAATAAAGTTTTTTGATTAGAATGCAGCACTAGTGATATCTATTGACAGAGATACGTCTTTTTAAAATAGCTGACCAACCATTCGGAACAGGGTCTCTGAAGGATCTGATCACTGTTTTGCTGATCTATGCCGTTTCACACAATCCAGCCATTGAGTGGAGTTTGTGTGTGTGTGTGTGTGTGTGGCCTTGGACATGTGGAGTGATATGAGAGGGAGAATGTGTGTGTGGACTGATACCAGTCTAGGACATCTGTAGATGGGTTCTGTTACCTCACCTCACTCCCAGTCAAACACACTCAGACAAAGCAAAAAAGCATGTGTATGAAACACACAAGTCAGCCAACAGCCATCATGCTCTTGTACCTCTTAACTACGTCCTTCAAACCAGTTCAGAATAGAAGTCATGACACTTTAATTCCTCTAGCTTTTAATGTCTCTAGTCTCTAATGCCTCTAGTCTTTGATGTCTCTAGTCTTTATTGTCTCTAGTCTTTGATGTCTCTAGTCGTTGATGTCTCTAGTCTTTAATGTCTCCAGTCTTTAATGTCTCTAGTCTTTATTGTCTCTAGTCTTTAATATCTCTAGACTTTGTCTCTAGTCTTTGATGCCTCTAGTCTTTATTGTCTCTAGTTTTTATTGTCTCTGGTCTTTGATTCCTCTAGTTTTTAATGTCTCTGTCACGCCCTGACCTGAGATATCTCTGTTTTCTTTATATTTTGGTTAGGTCAGGGTGTGACTAGGGTGGGTACGCTAGTTTTGTATTGTCTAGGGTTTTTGTATTGTCTAGGGTTTATGTATGTCTATGGTTTTCTAGGTTTAGGGTTTTTTGTAATTCTATGTTGGCCTGATATGGTTCCCAATCAGAGACAGCTGTTTATCGTTGTCTCTGATTGGGGATCATATTTAGGTAGCCATTTCCTTTTTGATGTTTGTGGGATCTTGTTCTATGTTTAGTTGCCTGTCTGCACTATTCGTATAGCTTCACGTTTAGTTTGTGCTTGTTTTTTTTGCTGAGTTTCGGTTTGATTAAAAACATGTGGAACACTACTCTGCGCCTTGGTCTTATCTTTACGACGATTGTGACAGTCTCTAGTCTTTAATGCCTCTAGTCTTTAATGCCTCTAGTTTTTAATGTCTCTAGTCTTTAATGTCTCTAGTCTTTAATGTCTCTAGTTTTTAATATCTCTAGTCTTTAATATCTCTAGTCTTTAATTCCTCTAGTCATATTGTTTGATTTAATAGATGATTGTAGGTAATATATGATGGGAAATATTGACACTAGAGGACTGTAAGTTGTTTGCGATAAAAGCGTCCGAGGTGTGTGTGTGTTAACTAAGTGATGTAGTGGGAGGAGGTTAGCTACCATGGGTACTCACCTCAAACAGTGGCATGGTCCCTTGTGGTTGAGTCTCAAAATGTATGCACTCACTACTGTAAGTCGCACTGGATAAATGCTCAATTACTCAAATATAAATGCATGGACCCACTCTTCTTATCGCTGTGACAGTACACCACATACCAGGGCTCTCCAACCCTGTTCCTGGAGAGCTACCCTGTTGTAGGTTTTTACTCCAACCCTGTTCCTGGAGAGCTACCCTGTTGTAGGTTTTTACTCCAACCCTGTTCCTGGAGAGCTACCCTGTTGTAGGTTTTTACTCCAACCCTGTTTCTGGAGAGCTACCCTGTTGTAGGTTTTTACTCCAACCCTGTTCCTGGAGAGCTACCCTGTTGTAGGTTTTTACTCCAACCCTGTTCCTGGAGAGCTACCCTGTTGTAGGTTTTTACTCCAACCCTGTTCCTGGAGAGCTACCCTGTTGTAGGTTTTTACTCCAACCCTGTTCCTGGAGAGCTACCCTGTTGTAGGTTTTTACTCCAACCCTGTTCCTGGAGAGCTACCCTGTTGTAGGTTTTTACTCCAACCCTGTTCCTGGAGAGCTACCCTATTGTAGGTTTTTACTCCAACCCTGTTCCTGGAGAGCTACCCTGTTGTAGGTTTTTTACTCCAACCCTGTTCCTGGAGAGCTACCCTGTTGTAGGTTTTTTACTCCAACCCTGTTCCTGGAGAGCTACCCTGTCGTAGGTTTATTTTGTATTTTTTGGGGGGTGCTACCTAGCCTCAGTGCAGTGGGCAGCTGGGAGGAGGTGGTCTTATTCTCCATGGACTTTACAGTGTTACCTAGCCTCAGTGCAGTGGGCAGCTGGGAGGAGGTGGTCTTATTCTCCATGGACTTTACAGTGTTTCCTAGCCTCAGTGCAGTGGGCAGCTGGGAGGAGGTGGTCTTATTCTCCATGGACTTTACAGTGTTTCCTAGCCTCAGTGCAGTGGGCAGCTGGGAGGAGGTGGTCTTATTCTCCATGGACTTTACAGTGTTTCCTAGCCTCAGTGCAGTTGGGAGGAGGTGGTCTTATTCTCCATGGACTTTACAGTGTTTCCTAGCCTCAGTGCAGTGGGCAGCTGGGAGGAGGTGGTCTTATTCTCCATGGACTTTACAGTGTTTCCTAGCCTCAGAGCAGTGGGCAGCTGGGAGGAGGTGGTCTTATTCTCCATGGACTTTACAGTGTTTCCTAGCCTCAGTGCAGTGGGCAGCTGGGAGGAGGTGGTCTTATTCTCCATGGACTTTACAGTGTTTCCTAGCCTCAGAGCAGTGGGCAGCTGGGAGGAGGTGGTCTTATTCTCCATGGACTTTACAGTGTTTCCTAGCCTCAGTGCAGTGGGCAGCTGGGAGGAGGTGGTCTTATTCTCCATGGACTTTACAGTGTTTCCTAGCCTCAGTGCAGTGGGCAGCTGGGAGGAGGTGGTCTTATTCTCCATGGACTTTACAGTGTTTCCTAGCCTCAGAGCAGTGGGCAGCTGGGAGGAGGTGGTCTTATTCTCCATGGACTTTACAGTGTTTCCTAGCCTCAGTGCAGTGGGCAGCTGGGAGGAGGTGGTCTTATTCTCCATGGACTTTACAGTGTTTCCTAGCCTCAGTGCAGTGGGCAGCTGGGAGGAGGTGGTCTTATTCTCCATGGACTTTACAGTGTTTCCTAGCCTCAGTGCAGTGGGCAGCTGGGAGGAGGTGGTCTTATTCTCCATGGACTTTACAGTGTTTCCTAGCCTCAGTGCAGTGGGCAGCTGGGAGGAGGTGGTCTTATTCTCCATGGACTTTACAGTGTTTCCTAGCCTCAGTGCAGTGGGCAGCTGGGAGGAGGTGGTCTTATTCTCCATGGACTTTACAGTGTTTCCTAGCCTCAGTGCAGTGGGCAGCTGGGAGGAGGTGGTCTTATTCTCCATGGACTTTACAGTGTTTCCTAGCCTCAGTGCAGTGGGCAGCTGGGAGGAGGTGCTCTTATTCTCCATGGACTTTACAGTGTTTCCTAGCCTCAGTGCAGTGGGCAGCTGGGAGGAGGTGGTCTTATTCTCCATGGACTTTACAGTGTTTCCTAGCCTCAGTGCAGTGGGCAGCTGGGAGGAGGTGGTCTTATTCTCCATGGACTTTACAGTGTTTCCTAGCCTCAGAGCAGTGGGCAGCTGGGAGGAGGTGGTCTTATTCTCCATGGACTTTACAGTGTTTCCTAGCCTCAGTGCAGTGGGCAGCTGGGAGGAGGTGGTCTTATTCTCCATGGACTTTACAGTGTTTCCTAGCCTCAGTGCAGTGGGCAGCTGGGAGGAGGTGGTCTTATTCTCCATGGACTTTACAGTGTTTCCTAGCCTCAGTGCAGTGGGCAGCTGGGAGGAGGTGGTCTTATTCTCCATGGACTTTACAGTGTTTCCTAGCCTCAGTGCAGTGGGCAGCTGGGAGGAGGTGGTCTTATTCTCCATGGACTTTACAGTGTTTCCTAGCCTCAGTGTAGTGGGCAGCTGGGAGGAGGTGGTCTTATTCTCTATGGACTTTACAGTGTCCCAAAGCTTTTTGGAATTAGTGCTACAGGATGCAAATTTCTGTTTGAAAAAGCTAGCCTTAGCTTTCCTAACTGACTGAGTATATTGGTTCCTGACTTCCCTGAAAAGTTGCATATCGCAGGGGGTCTAAATTCAGGCAGTAACACAACAAAATGTGGAAAAAGTCAAGTGGTGTAGGTACAAGTAAAAAAATATATATATGTTCGATTCATAATGCAAATTTGTGTGCCTGTTTTGATGTACATGTTCTATGTTGTGTTCCTACATAGTTAGTTTAGTAACACAGACTAGTTAGTCAGGACTAATGTTTCTGGGTTCATTTCCTTCTCAGGTGGACCTGGTAGGACAAGAAAAACTCAACAACTCCATGGGATTCTCTATGTTCTTCGTAGGCCTCGGCTGTCTGACAGGACCTCCTCTCGCAGGTGAGGGAATTTTACACACACGCACACGCACACATACTCAAACGCATATACTCACACACGCACGCACACACACACACACACAGATGATTGTGTGTGTGTAAGTATGTGCATGCGTGTGTGTTCTTGTTTCGAAGACAGAAACAGCCAGGTGAAAAATAACCTATAGTTTAGCTCTTTGGAGGTTGATTGGAATAAAATGCATGCTCACGTTTTATCAATCAATCAAATGTATTTATAAAACCCTTCTTACATCAGCTGATGTCACATGTGTAAAAAAACAAAATCTATCAACAGAACAGGTTTGTGCTTTGATTGTTATATAAGGTCATGTTTATGTCCAAACGTCTGTGTCCCTGGGTAGGAGTGCTGGTCTAGGATCAGGTCCCCCCTTGTCCATGTAATCTTATTCATTATGATTTTTTTTAAACTTAACTGATCCTAGATCAGAACTCCTACTCTGAGATGTTGATGAATGGCCCAGGTTACTGTAGGTGATTATGGGTTTCTCAATGCCAACACCAGCCAAGGTATTCTCAGAGGACTTCCCTCTTTTCTCTCCCATTGATAAACTAGTATTTCATTATCATAAACTATACTGAACAAAAATATAAACGCAACAAGTGCTGGTCCCATGTTTCATTAGCTGATATAAAAGATCCCAGGCTGATTAAAGAGCATGATCTTTACATAGGTGCACCTTGTCCTCGGGACAATAAAAGGCCGCTCTGGAGTGCAGTTTTCTCACACAACACAATGCCACAGATGTCTCAAGTTTTGAAGGAGCGTGAAATTGGCATGCTGACTGCAGGAATGTCCACCACAGCTGTTGCCAGATCATTTAATGTTAATATCTCTACCATAAGCCGCCTCCAACGTTGTTTTAGAGCATGTTGAAGGGTTTCCAACCGGCATCACAACCACAGACCATGTTTAACCACTCCAGCCCAGGACCTCCACATCCGGGCTTCTTCCCCTGCGGGATTATCTGAGACCAGCCACCCGGACAGCTGATGAAACTGTGGGTTTGCACAGCTGAATAATTTCTCCACAAACTGTCAGAAACCGAGGGAAGCCCATCTGCATGCTCCCTCGTTCTCACCATGGTCTTGACTTGACTGCAGTTCGGCATTGTAACCGACTTCAGTGGGCAAATGCTCACCTTAGATGGCCACAGGTAACGCTGTAGAAGTGTGCTCTTCATGGATGAATCTGGGTTTCAACTGTACCGGGCGGATGGCAGACAGCATGTATGGTGTCGTGTGGGCGAACGGTTTGCTAATGTTAACGTTGTGAACAGAGTGCCCCATGGTGGCAATGGGGTTATGGTATGGGTCAGGCATAAGTTACGGACAACAAATACAATTGCCTTTATCAATGGCAATTTGAATGCACAGAGATACTGTGATGAGATTCTGATGCCAGTTGTCGTGCCATTCATCCACCGCCAACGCCTCATGTTTCAACATGATATTACACAGTACACAGTTCCTGGAAGCTGGAAATGTCCTAGTTCTTACAATGGCCTGCATACTCACCAGACATATAACCCCTTGAGCATGTTTGGGATGCTCTGGGTCGACGTGTACGACAGCGTGTTCCAGCCAACATCCAGTAACTTTGCACAGCCATTGAAGAGGTGTGGGACAACATTCCAAAGGCAACAATCAACAGCCTGATCAACTCTATGGAGATGTGTTGCGCTGCATGAGGCAAATGGTGGTCACACCAGATACTGACTGGTTTTCTGATCCACGCCCCTACTTTTTTTTTAAGGTGTCTATAATACATGTCTGTATTCCCAGTCGTGAAATCCATAGATTAGGGCCTAATTTATTTATTTCCTCATTTTTGATATGAACTGTAACTCAGTAAAATCTTAGAAATTGTTACATGTTGCATTTATATTTTTCTTCAGTGTAGTATAAACTAGCATAAACAAATCTACATTTGATCTAAATACAGACCTAGCTATGTAAAAAAACATTTTTTTTTACAATGCATCTACTATAATAGATATACTGTATATGGTAAACACCTTCACATCTTATAAATACCTTCACATCTTGTAAGCACCTCCACATCTCGTAAACACCTCCACATCTCGTAAACACCTCCACATCTCGTAAACACCTCCACATGTTGTAAACACCTCCACATGTTGTAAACACCTCCACATGTTGTAAACACGTCCACATCTTGTAAACACGTCCACATGTTGTAAACATCTCCACATGTTGTAAACACCTACACATGTTGTAAACACCTCCACATGTTGTAAACACGTCCACATCTTGTAAACACGTCCACATGTTGTAAACACCTCCACATGTTGTAAACACCTACACATGTTGTAAACACCTACACATGTTGTAAACACCTCCACATGTTGTAAACACCTCTACATCTCGTAAACACCTCCACATCTTGTAAACACCTATACATCTTGTGAACACCTCTACATCTCGTAAACACCTCCACATGTTGTAAACACCTCCACATGTTGTAAACACCTCCACATGTTGTAAACACCTCTACATCTTGTGAACACCTCTACATCTTGTGAACACCTCTACATCTCGTAAACACCTCTACATCTCGTAAACACCTCCACATGTTGTAAACACCTCTACATCTTGTGAACACCTCTACATCTTGTGAACACCTCCACATGTTGTGAACACCTCCACATGTTGTGAACACCTCCACATGTTTTGAACACCTCTACATCTTGTGAACACCTCTACATCTTGTGAACACCTCCACATCTTGTGAACACCTCTACATCTTGTGAACACCTCTACATCTTGTGAACACCTCCACATGTTGTGAACACCTCCACATGTTGTGAACACCTCCACATGTTGTGAACACCTCCACATGTTGTGAACACCTCCACATCTTGTGAACACCTCTACATCTTGTGAACACCTCCACATCTTGTGAACACCTCCACATGTTGTGAACACCTCTACATCTTGTGAACACCTCCACATGTTGTGAACACCTCCACATCTTGTAAACACCTCCACATCTTGTAAACACCTCCACATCTTGGGAACTGTGGTCTATGAACCGATGTAAGCCTATTTCCAGGAAGAAAAGCTGCATTCCCCTTCCGTCAAAACGTAAACCCCCTTGAACTCAATGACCTACTGTAGAGAGGGGGATTAGAGAGGGGTAAGGAGAGTCTTGAGAGCTGAGAGGGGATCTACATTGGATAAACTGGTATTTTATCACCGAGTGTAAATAAGTATAAACCAGTCCAAATGTAACTCTGCAGACCCCTAGCTATATCCAGGTGTCTACTAGATATAAATGACAAACTGAGACATCTTGACACTGATGTAAGCCTATTTCTAGGAAAGAATAATGCGACATTCCTCTTACGAGTGACTTTTGACTTCAAAACCTGTAGAAGAGGTACCCTTGAACTTATTGACACAGAGTGGGGGGGGGGGGGTCTTCCTATTGGTCAGGCCGTCCTGAGAGCTGAGAGGGGATCTACGTTTCGGGGTCAAAACGTGACTATTGGTGACCCCTTACGGGGTTTGGGGTCAGGAAATAGCGTGCTGCTATGTTTACCGTCCATGCTGCTAGTCCTGCAGGATGAACTTAACTCATCGCAGTCCACCATGACACCGACACCCCCACAACCAGCTAGCTATACAGGCTGTGCGTTAGTATTCCACGCAGACCCCCCACAACCAGCTAACTATACAGGCTGTGCGTTAGTAATCCACCCAGACCCCCCACAACCAGCTAACTATACAGGCTGTGTGTTAGTATTCCATGCAGACCCCCCCACAACCAGCTAACTATACAGGCTGTGTGTTAGTATTCCACCCAGACCCCCCACAACCAGCTAACTATACAGGCTGTGTGCTAGTATTCCACCCAGACCCCCCACAACCAGCTAACTATACAGGCTGTGTGCTAGTATTCCACCCAGACCCCCCCACAACCAGCTAACTATACAGGCTGTGTGCTAGTATTCCACCCAGACCCCCCACCCCCACAACCAGCTAGCTATACAGGCTGTGTGTTTGCATTCCACCCAGACCCCCCACAACCAGCTAGCTATACAGGCTGTGTGTTAGCGTTCCATTCAGACCCCTCAACAACCAGCTAGCTATACAGGCTGTGTGTTAGCATTCCACCCTGACTCCCACCTGCACAACCAGCTAGCTATAGAGGCTGTGTGTTAGCATTCCACCCTGACTCCCACCTGCACAACCAGCTAGCTATAGAGGCTGTGTGTTAGCATACCGCCCAGAGAGTAGCCTTGTGCAGATTGTTTTTCAGTTCTAGGCCAGACAATTCTCGTAGTTGTATGATGTTCTGTCTGTAAGTATGTAAACCAGATGTTATTGTTAGTTATGTTTACCCCCCCCCCCTCAGTTTGAATGAGGTTATTAATGGTTTCTTTTTGCAGTGGCGTCTCCTGTCATAATGTGTGGTGTCGGGGATGTCCGTTTCTTTCAGTTTGAATGACGTTATTAATGATTTCTTTTTGTGGTGGTGTCTCCTGTCATAATGTGTGGTGTCGGGGATGTCCGTTTCTTTCAGTTTGAATGACGTTATTAATGGTTTCTTTTTGTGGTGGCGTCTCCTGTCATAATGTGTGGTGTCGGGGATGTCCGTTTCTTTCAGTTTGAATGAGGTTATTAATGGTTTCTTTTTGCAGTGGCGTCTCCTGTCATAATGTGTGGTGTCGGGGATGTCCGTTTCTTTCAGTTTGAATGACGTTATTAATGATTTCTTTTTGCAGTGGCGTCTCCTGTCATTTGTGTTTTCAGGGGGGATGTCCGTTTCAGGGGGGAGATGTCCGTTTCAGGGAGGGAGATGTACATTTACATTTACATTTAAGTCATTTAGCAGACGCTCTTATCCAGAGCGACTTACAAATTGGTGCAATCACCTTATGACATCCAGTGGGACAGTCACTTAACAATAGTGCATCTAAAACTTAGGGGGGTGGGGTGAGAGGGATTACTTAACCTATCCTAGGTATTCCTTAAAGAGGTGGGGTTTCAGGTGTCTCCGGAAGGTGGTGATTGACTCCGCTGTCCTGGCGTCGTGAGGGAGTTTGTTCCACCATTGGGGGCCAGGGCAGCGAACAGTTTTGACTGGGCTGAGCGGGAGCTGTACTTCCTCAGTGGTAGGGAGGCGAGCAGGCCAGAGGTGGATGAACGCAGTGCCCTTGTTTGGGTGTAGGGCCTGATCAGAGCCTGGAGGTACTGAGGTGCCGTTCCCCTCACAGCTCCGTAGGCAAGCACCATGGTCTTGTAGCGGATGCGAGCTTCAACTGGAAGCCAGTGGAGAGAACGGAGGAGCGGGGTGACGTGAGAGAACTTGGGAAGGTTGAACACCAGACGGGCTGCGGCGTTCTGGATGAGTTGAAGGGGTTTAATGGCACAGGCAGGGAGCCCAGCCAACAGCGAGTTGCAGTAATCCAGACGGGAGATGACAAGTGCCTGGATTAGGACCTGCGCCGCTTCCTGTGTGAGGCAGGGTCGTACTCTGCGGATGTTGTAGAGCATGAACCTACAGGAACGGGCCACCGCCTTGATGTTAGTTGAGAACGACAGGGTGTTGTCCAGGATCACGCCAAGGTTCTTGGCGCTCTGGGAGGAGGACACAATGGAGTTGTCAACCGTGATGGCGAGATCATGGAACGGGCAGTCCTTCCCCGGGAGGAAGAGCAGCTCCGTCTTGCCGAGGTTCAGCTTGAGGTGGTGATCCGTCATCCACACTGATATGTCTGCCAGACATGCAGAGATGCGATTCGCCACCTGGTCATCAGAAGGAGGAAAGGAGAAGATTAATTGTGTGTCGTCTGCATAGCAATGATAAGAGAGACCATGTGAGGTTATGACAGAGCCAAGTGACTTGGTGTATAGCGAGAATAGGAGAGGGCCAAGAACAGAGCCCTGGGGGACACCAGTGGTGAGAGCGCGTGGTGAGGAGACAGATTCTCGCCACGCCACCTGGTAGGAGCGACCTGTCAGGTAGGACGCAATCCAAGCGTGGGCCGCGCCGGAGATGCCCAACTCGGAGAGGGTGGAGAGGAGGATCTGATGGTTCACAGTATCGAAGGCAGCCGATAGATCTAGAAGGATGAGAGCAGAGGAGAGAGAGTTAGAGAGAGTCAGGAGGGGAGATGTCCGTTTCAGGGGGGAGATGTCCGTTTCAGGGGGAGCTGTCCGTTTCAGGGGGAGATGTCCGTTTCAGGGGGAGATGTCCGTTTCAGGGGGGAGATGTCCGTTTCAGGGGGAGATGTCCGTTTCAGGGGGAGATGTCCGTTTCAGGGGGGAGATGTCTGTTTCAGGGGGAGATGTCCGTTTCAGGGGGAGATGTCCGTTTCAGGGGGAGATGTCCATTTCAGGGGGAGATGTCCGTTTCAGGGGGGAGATGTCCGTTTCAGGGGGGGGAGATGTCCGTTTCTCTCTCTTAGCATTGAATGACTTGACTGTCTCCCCTTTTTGTCTTCCCTTTGTCTTCCATCCTCCAGGTTTCCTGTATGACTACACCCAGACCTACGACTGCTCCTTCTACCTGGCGGGGGGGTGTTACCTGCTGTCCTCTTTGTCTCTCTTCCTGGAGCCCGTGGCGAGGAGGTGGCAGAGCAGGAGGAAGAGACGCGAGGCCCGGAACGCAGACACCAGCTGGAAAACCAACGGTTGCTTCTGCCCCGAACCAGAGCTCCCTGTCCTGAAAAACAACAACGGCGTTGTCTAGATGGTGGTTTCACCACAGCTTTCACATTTGGTTCCTTGGAATGTTCTGAGAATATTGTATGCAAAAATAACCATAGGGCAATCACCATGCCTTAACAATCACTACGGTCCTTAGAACGATTTGACCTAGCTGGGACATTATCGGACTCCCCAACTCTACTTCATCAAGCCTGGAATCAAGGCTATCTAGATGGAGGGAGGGCAGGGTTGGCTTCCTGCTCTTAATAAATGCTAGACGCTTGACGATTATCCAAAGTGACTTATAGTACAGTGAGTACAGACATTTTTAGTATTTGGGATCCTAGCTGCAATCGAACCCGCGACCTGTGCTAGAGCCATTGCTCTTATTAACTGAGCCACACAGAACTGTGTAAGAGGGAAGAAGGGCAGAGTTGGCTGCTTCCACCCTTTCTCTCACTCTCCTTAATAAAACAAGCATGGACCTCCATGTGCCGACTGTGCCAGTTGGACCTCCATGTGCCGACTGTGCCAGTTGGACCTAAGTTACCCAGCTTTTGGATGGGCTGAAATGACCGTGCCCCTTTGGAGAAAGCCAAGGAATACCCAACTGACTGACTGGCTGACTGGCTGGATGGCTGGCTAACAGACTGACTGAATAGCTGACTGTCTGGATGGTTTGCTAACAGGCTGACTGGCTAGCTGACTGACGGACTGAGGAGATGATGACCACAGCTATATGAATAGTCTAATAATGGTTGTGAAGACGTTCATTCAGTCCATAAAGAGAGACAGAAAACAGATAATCCTGTTTTGTAACTTTGAAAATAAACCAAATTTACACTTATTCTGCTAGGCCATATATGTTATCCCTCATATGTTATCCCTCATGTTCTCATGGAATCGCCTGACGCCTGCGACACAAATCTCATTGTAGTGTCGACTAATGTGGCTGGAACACTTTTCTTTCGGTATGAGGAGGTATTGAACAAGTCAACAACCTGACACAAAACAGTCACTGTAGTCTCTACAATCACATCCATATGAATCAGAAACCATACACCCCTGTGTGTCATACAGTACACCATGAATATGAAGTACACCATGGAGGAGTCTTGGGATGCGTCCCAATTGGTACCATATTCCCTATATAGTTTACTACTTTTGAGCAGGGCTCCCATAGGGCTCCCATACGGCTCCCCTACAGCTTCCATAGGTCTCCCATACAGCTTCCATAGGGCTCCCATACAGCTCCCATACAGCTTCCATACTGCTCCCATAGGGCTCCCATAGGGCTCCCATACAGCTCCCATAAGGCTCCCATAGGGCTCCCATACAGCTTCCATAGGGCTCCCATACAGCTCCCATACAGCTTCCATAGGTCTCACATACACTTCCCATACAGCTCCCATAGGGCTCCCATACAGCTCCCATAAGGCTCCCATAGGGCTCCCATACAGCTCCCATACAGCTTCCATACTGCTCCCATAGGGCTCCCATAGGGCTCCCATAGGGCTCCCATACAGCTCCCATACAGCTTCCATAGGGCTCCCATACAGCTTCCATAGGGCTCCCATACAGCTCCCATAGGGCTCCCATACAGCTCCCATACAGCTCCCATAGGGCTCCCATAAGGCACCCTTACAGCTCCCAAAAGGCTCCCATAGGGCTCCCATGCAGTTCCCATAGGGCTCCCATACAGCTTCCATAGGGCTCCCATAAGGCTCCAGTCAAAAGTAGTGCACTGAATAGGGAATATAGCACGCAGTCCTATTCAACAAATGTCTTGGTATACCTCTATATTTATACCTGTACATGGAAACATTTTGCATTTTGAGGTATTTTGAGATTGTTGTTTGTTTATGGTTTAGGTTACATACCATATAGATTATATACCATATACTGTAGATTACACTGAGAGTACAAAACATGATCAACACTTGCTCTTTTCATGACATAGACTGACCAGGTGAATCCAGGTGAAAGCTATGATCCCTTACTGATGTCACTTGTAATCAGTGTAGGTGAAGGGGAGGAGACATGTTAAGGAAGGATTTTTAAGCATTGAGTCATGGATTGTGTGTGTGCCATTCAGATGGTAAATGGGCAAGACAAAATATTGAAGTGCCTTTGAACGGGGTATGGTAGTAGGTGCCAGGCTCACCGGTTTATGTCAAGAACTACAACGCTGCTGGGTTTTTCACACTCAACACTGTCCCATGTGTGTCAAGCACAGGAGGTTGGTGGCACCTTAATTGGGGAGGACTGGTTCGTGGTAATGGCTGGAGTGGAATCAGTGGAATGGTATCAAACACATCAAACACAGGGTTTGATGCTGTTCCATTTGCTCCGTTCCAGATATTATTATGAGCCGTCCTCCCCTCAGCAGACTCCACTGGTATCGAGAACGGTCCACTACCCAGGTGGACATCCAGCCAACGTCACACTGTGGGAAGCATTGGCGTCAACATGGGTCAGCATCCCTGTGAAATGCTTTTGACACCTTGTAGAGTCCGTGCCCTGACGAATTGAGGCTGTTCTGAGGGCAAAAGGGGGAGGTGCAACTCCGTATTAGGAAGGTGTTCCTAATGTTAAAGAAGGTGTTCCGTATGGTATACTGTACCAGTCAAAAGTTTGGACACACCTTCTCATTCAAGGGTTTTTCTTTATTTTTTACTATTTTCTACATTCAAAACTATGAAATAACACGTACTGGATTGAAATGTTGTGGAAATAACGTTGATTCAAACAGTTTTTGCCCATTTTGATTTTAGTATGTACGGTATACAACTGAGGGGAGATGACTTTGTACACAGACCCTAATTTAGGTTAGCCTGGCCCCAGATCGGTTTGTGCTGTCTTGCCTGTTTGGAGTGCCAACCACACCATTGACGTTGGGCAAGGACCAAGCTACATACATGTAGGTAAATGAAATTGGATGAAAATACCTGGCTTTACTTCGTATGTACTCGGTGGGCAGGGTACATTGGGTTGGTGCTGCTTTACTGTGTAAACTACTGACCAAGTGCTTTTACAGACACTTTATTTGCTTAGCCTGCGTGCCAGTCTGCTTGTGCTGTATTGACAATAATGGAGCGACAAGGAGTTGGCAATAGAGAACAAACAGATTGGCACTCAGGCTATTATTGACTTATTATAGCCCAGATAATATATATTCTTTAGATGTTACTACCCCAATGTACTGTAGCAGAACTGGTAAAATGAGGAAATGAAATGCTGTTGTAGGCTACTTCAGTGTCACAACTCCAGGCAGACAGAATGACAATGCAATCAATGTATAATGCCAATATATATGGGAGTCTAGTCTATCGGGTGTTTTTTTTTTTCATGTTATTTTTTTTCAATGTTTTGTCAGTCTACTGGTTCACTGTTTATCACCACTATTTGCCTTTATTATAAATAACGGTATGTTTACTAACCCTTCTCTATACTGTGAGCCAAAGACACATCCATAATCTACACCTCAAACTCTCTCAGAAACACTAGGTTCAAATGTAGTAATGCAGTACTAGCTAGCTCAATATTAGCTCAACCTGTTTAATACTAGCTCAACATGTTGAATACTAGCTCAACATGTTTAATACCAGTAATACTAGCTCAACATGTTTAATACTAGTAATACTAGCTCAACGTGTTGAATACTAGCTCAACATGTTTAATACTAGCTCAGCATGTTTAATACCAGTAATACTAGTTCAACATGTTTAATACCAGTAATACTAGCTCAACATGTTTAATACCAGTAATACTAGCTCAACATGTTTAATACCAGTAATACTAGCTCAATGTGTTGAATACCAGTAATGCTAGCTCAACATGTTTAATACTAGTTCAACATGTTTAATACTAGTTCAACATGTTTAATACCAGTAATACTAGTTCAACATGTTTAATACCAGTAATACTAGTTCAACATGTTTAATACCAGTAATACTAGTTCAACATGTTTAATACCAGTAATACTAGTTCAACATGTTTAATACCAGTAATACTAGTTCAACATGTTTAATACTAGTTCAACATGTTTAATACCAGTAATACTAGTTCAACATGTTTAATACCAGTAATACTAGCTCAGCATGTTTAATACTAGCTCAACATGTTTAATACTAGTAATACTAGTTCAACATGTTTAATACCAGTAATACTAGTTCAGCATGTTTAATACTAGTTCAACATGTTTAATACTAGTAATACTAGTTCAGCATGTTTAATACCAGTAATACTAGTTCAACATGTTTAATACTAGTAATACTAGTTCAACATGTTTAATACTAGCTCAACATGTTTAATACTAGCTCAACATGTTGAATACTAGTTCAACATGTTTAATACCAGTAATACTAGTTCAACATGTTTAATACCAGTAATACTAGTTCAACATGTTTAATACTAGTTCAACATGTTTAATACCAGTAATACTAGTTCAACATGTTTAATACCAGTAATACTAGCTCAGCATGTTTAATACTAGCTCAACATGTTTAATACTAGTAATACTAGTTCAACATGTTTAATACCAGTAATACTAGTTCAGCATGTTTAATACTAGTTCAACATGTTTAATACTAGTAATACTAGTTCAGCATGTTTAATACCAGTAATACTAGTTCAACATGTTTAATACTAGTAATACTAGTTCAGCATGTTTAATACTAGTTCAACATGTTTAATACTAGTAATACTAGCTCAACGTGTTGAATACTAGTAATACTAGCTCAACGTGTTGAATAATAGCTCAACATGTTTAATACTAGTAATACTAGCTCAACATGTTTAATACTAGTAATACTAGCTCAACGTGTTGAATACTAGTAATACTAGCTCAACATGTTTAATACTAGCTCAACATGTTGAATACTAGTTCAACATGTTTAATACCAGTAATACTAGTTCAACATGTTTAATACCAGTAATACTAGTTCAACATGTTTAATACTAGTTCAACATGTTTAATACCAGTAATACTAGTTCAACATGTTTAATACCAGTATTACTAGTTCAGCATGTTTAATACTAGTTCAACATGTTTAATACTAGTAATACTAGCTCAACGTGTTGAATACTAGTAATACTAGCTCAACGTGTTGAATACTAGCTCAACATGTTTAATACTAGTAATACTAGCTCAACATGTTTAATACTAGTAATACTAGCTCAACATGTTTAATACTAGCTCAACGTGTTGAATACTAGTAATACTAGCTCAACATGTTTAATACTAGCTCAACATGTTTAATACTAGCTCAACATGTTGAATACTAGTTCAACATGTTTAATACCAGTAATACTAGTTCAACATGTTTAATACCAGTAATACTAGTTCAACATGTTTAATACTAGTTCAACATGTTTAATACCAGTAATACTAGTTCAACATGTTTAATACCAGTAATACTAGCTCAGCATGTTTAATACTAGCTCAACATGTTTAATACTAGTAATACTAGTTCAACATGTTTAATACCAGTAATACTAGTTCAGCATGTTTAATACTAGTTCAACATGTTTAATACTAGTAATACTAGTTCAGCATGTTTAATACCAGTAATACTAGTTCAACATGTTTAATACTAGTAATACTAGTTCAGCATGTTTAATACTAGTTCAACATGTTTAATACTAGTAATACTAGCTCAACGTGTTGAATACTAGTAATACTAGCTCAACATGTTTAATACTAGTAATACTAGCTCAACATGTTTAATACTAGTAATACTAGCTCAACGTGTTGAATACTAGTAATACTAGCTCAACATGTTTAATACTAGCTCAACATGTTGAATACTAGTTCAACATGTTTAATACCAGTAATACTAGTTCAACATGTTTAATACCAGTAATACTAGTTCAACATGTTTAATACTAGTTCAACATGTTTAATACCAGTAATACTAGTTCAACATGTTTAATACCAGTAATACTAGTTCAGCATGTTTAATACTAGTTCAACATGTTTAATACTAGTAATACTAGTTCAGCATGTTTAATACCAGTAATACTAGTTCAACATGTTTAATACCAGTAATACTAGTTCAGCATGTTTAATACTAGTTCAACATGTTTAATACTAGTAATACTAGTTCAGCATGTTTAATACCAGTAATACTAGTTCAACATGTTTAATACCAGTAATACTAGCTCAACGTGTTGAATACTAGTAATACTAGCTCAACGTGTTTAATACTAGCTCAACATGTTTAATACTAGCTCAACATGTTTAATACCAGTAATACTAGTTCAACATGTTTAATACCAGTAATACTAGTTCAACATGTTTAATACCAGTAATACTAGCTCAGCATGTTTAATACCAGTAATACTAGTTCAACGTGTTGAATACTAGTAATACTAGTTCAACATGTTTAATACCAGTAATACTAGTTCAACATGTTTAATACCAGTAATACTAGTTCAGCATGTTTAATACCAGTAATACTAGTTCAACATGTTTAATATTAGTAATACTAGTTCAACATGTTTAATACTAGTAATACTAGTTCAACATGTTTAATACCAGTAATACTAGTTCAACATGTTTAATACTAGTTCAACATGTTTAATACCAGTAATACTAGTTCAGCATGTTTAATACTAGTTCAACATGTTTAATACTAGTTCAACATGTTTAATACCAGTAATACTAGTTCAACATGTTTAATACTAGTTCAACATGTTTAATACTAGCTCAACATGTTTAATACCAGTAATACTAGCTCAGCATGTTTAATACCAGTAATACTAGTTCAACATGTTTAATACTAGTTCAACATGTTTAATACTAGCTCAACATGTTTAATACCAGTAATACTAGCTCAGCATGTTTAATACCAGTAATACTAGTTCAACATGTTTAATATCAGTAATACTAGCTCAGCATGTTTAATACTAGCTCAAAACAAGTAATATTAGCTCAACATTAGCGCAATATTAGATCAAATTGTTTGACAGTTACCATAATGATTTCCCATTATTCACTAAATGTTCCTAAGTACTGTATACTGTATGTACATAGTTCAGTATTTTTCAACCCGTGGACATGTGCCGGTTCGTGAGATACTTCTGACCAGTCCCCGGTCCTTGGTACAAAAAAAAGTTTGAGGAGCACTGACCAGTTTGGTTCAAAATTAAGTGATGGAACATTTCACTTTTGTTTTCTACCGCCCTCTAGTGGCGCTAAAAAGCTTCAACTGAAAGAACACTGCATCATTAACTAGTACCAAATCTCTTTCCCCCTCAGCTCACTCTCACAAAGCTCATCAGCGTCCTGCCTGCACAGCTCTTTGTATTGTTTTATTGTTTTAACACATTCTCCCATTAACCAACCGTGATGCACATGCAGCAGCTCTGTTCGCTCCTAAAATGGATGCCAAGAGAGCTCAGTGTTGTAAGTCCGAAATGCCACCCTGTTCTCTATATAATGCACTTTTAACCAGAGCCCTTATAGTTTATGGTTAAAAGTAGTGCACCTATATAGGGAATGGAGAGCCATTTGGGACTTAACTGTTTGTTCACTTCCAGTGTGATTTCCAAGAAGTGATTGTGGGCCCACTGAATGTTAATGTTAAATCGTGTGTAAAAAGGACATTTTGATGCTTTAAAAGTAGATGTGTTTATTATATTATGTACTGTTTGAACCCAGTGGGGTGTATTATAAAGAAACCATGTTTTAAGCAATATCCTGAAAAATGTATTTTGTCCCAACAATTGTTTTTCAAGAAAACAAGAACAAAAGCAACCCTTAAGTCAAGTTCTTAAATGTATATTGGTAACACCTAGAAATGTATTTGATGTTGTATTCAGATTGCAATCATTTCTTGTCAGACAAGATGATGACTTGACATTTTACATACTAGAGAACATGCTTAACCAATCATATTCATAACAGTTTACTATTGCAATAAAGTGACACGTGACATGGATGGTGAGGTTTGTTAGGGTCATTTTTGCTTCTATTCAGACACCTGGAGAAAATCACTCTCACACACACAAAGAAATTGCACCAAAATCACTTTTTATTAAGAGAATGAACAATACAAAACAATGTATATCAGACCAGATATATTGAGTCGAATTTAAACAATCATCTTGTAAGCAAATTAAATCGCTTCAAAATACAAACACAAAAATATATTTGGAAAATGTTATGAGAAGTAAAGAGGTGAACAGGATGTGGATTGTTCATTTCAACAGCACTGAGTTTGTAATAGTATAGATGCCATTATATAGAGAGTAACATATTGTATGAATGGATAGTACTTACATTCTGAGGTGTCTGACAGTGTCTTGGATGTTCCAGAGTTCAGTATATCCTCTAGAAGCGACGATACTCTATAGGGAACAGAGAAATCCACTAGAACAGAATAGATATTTTGTTATTCATTTTGTGAGAAACAGAAATTAATCTTCTGACATTCAGATCCCTCCCAGACAGACACGTAAGCAAGGCACAAGTTCAGTCACTGTGCAGCGCCTTACACAAGGGAACAACGGCAGGTGATGATCTGGGGTCTTCACCAAGAGCCATTTTGTTGCCAACAACCGTCCATCTGCCTTATTTGATATGCGATGTATCTTTATCCGGAACTTACCATCTTAACCTTGGGGCAATCCGTTGTCACATCTGTTTTGATCTAAAACTTAACTGGAAATACTGTCAGACGCTAGTGAGTGATATTACCGTGGTGGTCATCTCCAAGTACAATATACTGCTACAACTGGAGGACAGCTTGATGGAGCCTGTCTGGAGTGTCAGATGGGTTTGAACTTTGGGGACTATTACATTGGTTCCATTGTGCCAGGCTAAATAATGTGCACCTTAAATATTACATAATAGGATCTTTCAGCCACAGAGTACTACAACACAGTTACTGTTAGCAGGTGGTGCTACAACACAGTTACTGTTAGCAGGTGGTGCTACAACACAGTTACTGTTAGCAGGTGGTACTACAACACAGTTACTGTTAGCAGGTGGTGCTACAACACAGTTACTGTTAGCAGGTGGTACTACAACACAGTTACTGTTAGCAGGTGGTACTACAACACAGTTACTGTTAGCAGGTGGTACTATAACACAGTTACTTACTATTAGCAGGTGGTACAACAACACAGTTACTGTTAGCAGGTGGTACTACAACACAGTTACTGTTAGCAGGTGGTACTACAACACAGTTACTGTGAGCAGGTGGTACTAAAACACAGTTACTGTTAGCAGGTGGTGCTACAACACAGTTACTTACTGTTAGCAGGTGGTACTACAACACAGTTACTGTTAACAGGTGGTACTACAACACAGTTACTATTAGCAGGTGGTACTACAACACAGTTACTTACTGTCAGCAGGTGGTACTACAACACAGTTACTATGAGCAGGTGGTCCTACAACACAGTTACTGTTAGCAGGTGGTGCTATAACACAGTTACTGTTAGCAGGTGGTACTACAACACAGTTACTGTTAACAGGTGGTGCTACAACACAGTTACTGTTAGCAGGTGGTACTACAACACAGTTACTGTTAGCAGGTGGTACTACAACACAGTTACTGTTAGCAGGTGGTACTACAACACAGTTACTGTTAGCAGGTGGTACTACAACACAGTTACTGTTAGCATGTGGTACTACAACACAGTTACTATTAGCAGGTGGTGCTACATCACAGTTACTATTAGCAGTTGGTACAACAACACAGTTACTGTTAGCAGGTGGTACTACAACACAGTTACTGTTAGCAGGTGGTGCTACAACACAGTTACTGTTAGCAGGTGGTCCTACAACACAGTTACTTACTGTCAGCAGGTGGTACTACAACACAGTTACAATTAGCAGGTGGTCCTACAACACAGTTACTGTTAGCAGGTGGTACTACAACACAGTTACTGTTAGCAGGTGGTGCTACAACACAGTTACTGTTAGCAGGTGGTACTACAACACAGTTACTGTGAGCAGGTGGTACTAAAACACAGTTACTGTTAGCAGGTGGTACTACAACACAGTTACTGTTAGCAGGTGGTACTACAACACAGTTACTGTTAGCAGGTGGTACTACAACACAGTTACTGTTAGCAGGTGGTACTAAAACACAGTTACTGTTAGCAGGTGGTACTACAACACTGTTACTGTTAGCAGGTGGTACTACAACACAGTTACTATTAGCAGGTGGTGCTACAACACAGTTACTATTAGCAGGTGGTACAACAACACAGTTACTGTTAGCAGGTGGTACTACAACACAGTTACTGTTAGCAGGTGGTACTACAACACAGTTACTGTGAGCAGGTGGTACTAAAACACAGTTACTGTGAGCAGGTGGTACTACAACACAGTTACTGTTAGCAGGTGGTACTACAACACAGTTACTGTGAGCAGGTGGTACTAAAACACAGTTACTGTGAGCAGGTGGTACTAAAACACAGTTACTGTTAGCAGGTGGTGCTACAACACAGTTACTTACTGTTAGCAGGTGGTACTACAACACAGTTACTGTTAACAGGTGGTACTACAACACAGTTACTATTAGCAGGTGGTCCTACAACACAGTTACTGTTAGCAGGTGGTGCTACAACACAGTTACTGTTAGCAGGTGGTGCTATAACACAGTTACTGTTAGCAGGTGGTACTACAACACAGTTACTGTTAACAGGTAGTGCTAAAACACAGTTACTGTTAGCAGGTGGTACAACAACACAGTTACTGTTAGCAGGTGGTACTAAAACACAGTTACTGTTAGCAGGTGGTCCTACAACACAGTTACTGTTAGCAGGTGGTGCTACAACACAGTTACTTACTGTTAGCAAGTGGTACTACAACACAGTTACTGTTAGCAGGTGGTCCTACAACACAGTTACTGTTAGCAGGTGGTGCTACAACACAGTTACTGTTAGCAGGTGGTGCTACAACACAGTTACTGTTAGCAGGTGGTACTACAACACAGTTACTGTTAGCAGGTGGTGCTATAACACAGTTACTGTTAGCAGGTGGTGCTACAACACAGTTACTATTAGCAGGTGGTGCTACAACACAGTTACTGTTAGCAGGTGGTACAACAACACAGTTACTGTTAGCAGGTGGTACTACAACACAGTTACTGTTAGCAGGTGGTACTACAACACAGTTAATGTTAGTAGGTGGTGTTACAACACAGTTACTGTTAGCAGGTGGTGCTACAACACAGTTACTGTTAGCAGGTGGTCCTACAACACAGTTACTTACTGTCAGCAGGTGGTACTACAACACAGTTACTATTAGCAGGTGGTCCTACAACACAGTTACTGTTAGCAGGTGGTGCTACAACACAGGTACTTACTGTTAGCAGGTGGTACTACAACACAGTTACTGTTAGCAGGTGGTGCTACAACACAGTTACTATTAGCAGGTGGTGCTACAACACAGTTACTGTTAGCAGGTTGTACTGCAACACAGTTACTGTTAGCAGGTGATACTGCAACACAGTTACTGTTAGCAGGTGGTACTATAACACAGTTACTTACTGTTAGCAGGTGGTACTAAAACACATTTACTGTTAGCTGGTGGTGCTACAACACAGTTACTTACTGTTAGCAGGTGGTCCTACAACACAGTTACTGTTAGCAGGTGGTGCTACAACACAGTTACTGTTAGCAGATGGTGCTACAACACAGTTACTGTTAGCAGGTGGTGCTACAACACTGTTACTGTTAGCAGGTGGTGCTACAACACAGTTACTTACTGTTAGCAGGTGGTACTACAACATAGTTACTGTTAGCAGGTGGTAATACAACACAGTTACTGTTAGCAGGTGGTAATACAACACAGTTACTGTTAGCAGGTGGTGCTACAACACAGTTACTATTAGCAGGTGGTGCTACAACACAGTTACTGTTAGCAGGTGGTACTGCAACACAGTTACTGTTAGCAGGTGGTACTACAACACAGTTACTTACTGTTAGCAGGTGGTACTAAACACATTTACTGTTAGCAGGTGGTGCTACAACACAGTTACTTACTGTTAGCAGGTGGTACTACAACAGTTACTTACTGTTAGCAGGTGGTACTAAAAGACAGTTACTTACTGTTAGCAGGTGGTGCTACAACACAGTTACTTACAGTTAGCAGGTGGTACTACAACACAGTTACTGTTAGCAGGTGGTGCTACAACACAGTTACTGTTAGCAGGTGGTGCTACAACACAGTTACTGTTAGCAGGTGGTGCTACAACACAGTTACTTACTGTTAGCAGGTGGTACTACAACATAGTTACTGTTAGCAGGTGGTACTACAACACAGTTACTGTTAGCAGGTGGTACTGCAACACAGTTACTGTTAGCAGGTGGTACTACAACACAGTTACTTACTGTTAGAAGGTGGTACTAAAACACATTTACTGTTAGCAGGTGGTGCTACAACACAGTTACTGTTAGCAGGTGGTGCTACAACACAGGTACTTACTGTTAGCAGGTGGTACTACAACACAGTTACTGTTAGCAGGTGGTGCTACAACACAGTTACTATTAGCAGGTGGTGCTACAACACAGTTACTGTTAGCAGGTTGTACTGCAACACAGTTACTGTTAGCAGGTGGTACTGCAACACAGTTACTGTTAGCAGGTGGTACTATAACACAGTTACTTACTGTTAGCAGGTGGTACTAAAACACAGTTACTGTTAGCAGGTGGTACTACAACACAGTTACTGTTAGCAGGTGGTACTACAACACAGTTACTGTTAGCATGTGGTACTACAACACAGTTACTATTAGCAGGTGGTGCTACATCACAGTTACTATTAGCAGTTGGTACAACAACACAGTTACTGTTAGCAGGTGGTACTACAACACAGTTACTGTTAGCAGGTGGTGCTACAACACAGTTACTGTTAGCAGGTGGTCCTACAACACAGTTACTTACTGTCAGCAGGTGGTACTACAACACAGTTACAATTAGCAGGTGGTCCTACAACACAGTTACTGTTAGCAGGTGGTACTACAACACAGTTACTGTTAGCAGGTGGTGCTACAACACAGTTACTGTTAGCAGGTGGTACTACAACACAGTTACTGTGAGCAGGTGGTACTAAAACACAGTTACTGTTAGCAGGTGGTACTACAACACAGTTACTGTTAGCAGGTGGTACTACAACACAGTTACTGTTAGCAGGTGGTACTACAACACAGTTACTGTTAGCAGGTGGTACTAAAACACAGTTACTGTTAGCAGGTGGTACTACAACACTGTTACTGTTAGCAGGTGGTACTACAACACAGTTACTATTAGCAGGTGGTGCTACAACACAGTTACTATTAGCAGGTGGTACAACAACACAGTTACTGTTAGCAGGTGGTACTACAACACAGTTACTGTTAGCAGGTGGTACTACAACACAGTTACTGTGAGCAGGTGGTACTAAAACACAGTTACTGTGAGCAGGTGGTACTACAACACAGTTACTGTTAGCAGGTGGTACTACAACACAGTTACTGTGAGCAGGTGGTACTAAAACACAGTTACTGTGAGCAGGTGGTACTAAAACACAGTTACTGTTAGCAGGTGGTGCTACAACACAGTTACTTACTGTTAGCAGGTGGTACTACAACACAGTTACTGTTAACAGGTGGTACTACAACACAGTTACTATTAGCAGGTGGTCCTACAACACAGTTACTGTTAGCAGGTGGTGCTACAACACAGTTACTGTTAGCAGGTGGTGCTATAACACAGTTACTGTTAGCAGGTGGTACTACAACACAGTTACTGTTAACAGGTAGTGCTAAAACACAGTTACTGTTAGCAGGTGGTACAACAACACAGTTACTGTTAGCAGGTGGTACTAAAACACAGTTACTGTTAGCAGGTGGTCCTACAACACAGTTACTGTTAGCAGGTGGTGCTACAACACAGTTACTTACTGTTAGCAAGTGGTACTACAACACAGTTACTGTTAGCAGGTGGTCCTACAACACAGTTACTGTTAGCAGGTGGTGCTACAACACAGTTACTGTTAGCAGGTGGTGCTACAACACAGTTACTGTTAGCAGGTGGTACTACAACACAGTTACTGTTAGCAGGTGGTGCTATAACACAGTTACTGTTAGCAGGTGGTGCTACAACACAGTTACTATTAGCAGGTGGTGCTACAACACAGTTACTGTTAGCAGGTGGTACAACAACACAGTTACTGTTAGCAGGTGGTACTACAACACAGTTACTGTTAGCAGGTGGTACTACAACACAGTTAATGTTAGTAGGTGGTGTTACAACACAGTTACTGTTAGCAGGTGGTGCTACAACACAGTTACTGTTAGCAGGTGGTCCTACAACACAGTTACTTACTGTCAGCAGGTGGTACTACAACACAGTTACTATTAGCAGGTGGTCCTACAACACAGTTACTGTTAGCAGGTGGTGCTACAACACAGGTACTTACTGTTAGCAGGTGGTACTACAACACAGTTACTGTTAGCAGGTGGTGCTACAACACAGTTACTATTAGCAGGTGGTGCTACAACACAGTTACTGTTAGCAGGTTGTACTGCAACACAGTTACTGTTAGCAGGTGGTACTGCAACACAGTTACTGTTAGCAGGTGGTACTATAACACAGTTACTTACTGTTAGCAGGTGGTACTAAAACACATTTACTGTTAGCTGGTGGTGCTACAACACAGTTACTTACTGTTAGCAGGTGGTCCTACAACACAGTTACTGTTAGCAGGTGGTGCTACAACACAGTTACTGTTAGCAGATGGTGCTACAACACAGTTACTGTTAGCAGGTGGTGCTACAACACTGTTACTGTTAGCAGGTGGTGCTACAACACAGTTACTTACTGTTAGCAGGTGGTACTACAACATAGTTACTGTTAGCAGGTGGTAATACAACACAGTTAATGTTAGCAGGTGGTAATACAACACAGTTACTGTTAGCAGGTGGTGCTACAACACAGTTACTATTAGCAGGTGGTGCTACAACACAGTTACTGTTAGCAGGTGGTACTGCAACACAGTTACTGTTAGCAGGTGGTACTACAACACAGTTACTTACTGTTAGCAGGTGGTACTAAAACACATTTACTGTTAGCAGGTGGTGCTACAACACAGTTACTTACTGTTAGCAGGTGGTACTACAACAGTTACTTACTGTTAGCAGGTGGTACTAAAAGACAGTTACTTACTGTTAGCAGGTGGTGCTACAACACAGTTACTTACAGTTAGCAGGTGGTACTACAACACAGTTACTGTTAGCAGGTGGTGCTACAACACAGTTACTGTTAGCAGATGGTGCTACAACACAGTTACTGTTAGCAGGTGGTGCTACAACACAGTTACTTACTGTTAGCAGGTGGTACTACAACATAGTTACTGTTAGCAGGTGGTACTACAACACAGTTACTGTTAGCAGGTGGTACTGCAACACAGTTACTGTTAGCAGGTGGTACTACAACACAGTTACTTACTGTTAGAAGGTGGTACTAAAACACATTTACTGTTAGCAGGTGGTGCTACAACACAGTTACTGTTAGCAGGTGGTGCTACAACACAGGTACTTACTGTTAGCAGGTGGTACTACAACACAGTTACTGTTAGCAGGTGGTACTACAACACAGTTACTGTTAGCAGGTGGTGCTACAACACAGTTACTTACTGTTACTGTTAGCAGGTGGTACTAAAACACAGTTACTGTTAGCAGGTGGTACTACAACACAGTTACTTACTGTTGGTCCTACAACACAGTTACTGTTAGCAGGTGGTGCTACAACACAGTTACTGTTAGCAGATGGTGCTACAACACAGTTACTGTTAGCAGGTGGTGCTACAACACTGTTACTGTTAGCAGGTGGTGCTACAACACAGTTACTTACTGTTAGCAGGTGGTACTACAACATAGTTACTATTAGCAGGTGATAATACAACACAGTTACTGTTAGCAGGTGGTAATACAACACAGTTACTGTTAGCAGGTGGTGCTACAACACAGTTACTATTAGCAGGTGGTGCTACAACACAGTTACTGTTAGCAGGTGGTACTGCAACACAGTTACTGTTAGCAGGTGGTACTACAACACAGTTACTTACTGTTAGCAGGTGGTACTAAAACACATTTACTGTTAGCAGGTGGTGCTACAACACAGTTACTTACTGTTAGCAGGTGGTACTACAACAGTTACTTACTGTTAGCAGGTGGTACTAAAAGACAGTTACTTACTGTTAGCAGGTGGTGCTACAACACAGTTACTTACAGTTAGCAGGTGGTACTACAACACAGTTACTGTTAGCAGGTGGTGCTACAACACAGTTACTGTTAGCAGATGGTGCTACAACACAGTTACTGTTAGCAGGTGGTGCTACAACACAGTTACTTACTGTTAGCAGGTGGTACTACAACATAGTTACTGTTAGCAGGTGGTACTACAACACAGTTACTGTTAGCAGGTGGTGCTACAACACAGTTACTGTTAGCAGGTGGTGCTACAACACAGTTACTGTTAGCAGGTGGTACTGCAACACAGTTACTGTTAGCAGGTGGTACTACAACACAGTTACTTACTGTTAGAAGGTGGTACTAAAACACATTTACTGTTAGCAGGTGGTGCTACAACACAGTTACTTACTGTTAGCAGGTGGTACTACAACAGTTACTTACTGTTAGCAGGTGGTACTAAAACACAGTTACTTACTGTTAGCAGGTGGTACTACAACACAGTTACTGTTAGCAGGTGGTACTACAACACAGTTACTGTAAGCAGGTGGTACTACAACACAGTTACTTACTGGTAGCAGGTGGTGCTACAACACAGTTACTTACTGTTAGCAGGTGGTACTAAAACACAGTTACTGTTAGTAGGTGGTACTAAAACACAGTTACTTACTGTTAGCAGGTGGTACTAAAACACAGTTACTGTTAGCAGGTGGTACTAAAACACAGTTACTGTTAACAGGTGGTGCTACAACACAGTTACTTACTGTTAGCAGGTGGTACTACAACACAGTTAATTACTGTTAGCAGGTGGTACTAAAACACAGTTACTGTTAGCAGGTGGTACTATAACACTGTTACTGTTAGCAGGTGGTGCTACAACACAGTTACTTACTGTTAGCAGGTGGTACTACAACAGTTACTTACTGTTAGCAGGTGGTACTAAAACACAGTTACTTACTGTTAGCAGGTGGTGCTACAACACAGTTACTTACTGTTAGCAGGTGGTACTACAACACAGTTACTGTTAGCAGGTGGTACTACAACACAGTTACTGTTAGCAGGTGGTGCTACAACACAGTTACTGTAAGCAGGTGGTACTACAACACAGTTACTTACTGGTAGCAGGTGGTGCTACAACACAGTTACTTACTGTTAGCAGGTGGTACTAAAACACAGTTACTGTTAGCAGGTGGTACTACAACACTGTTACTGTTAGCAGGTGGTACTACAACACAGTTACTATTAGCAGGTGGTGCTACAACACAGTTACTATTAGCAGGTGGTACAACAACACAGTTACTGTTAGCAGGTGGTACTACAACACAGTTACTGTTAGCAGGTGGTACTACAACACAGTTACTGTGAGCAGGTGGTACTAAAACACAGTTACTGTGAGCAGGTGGTACTACAACACAGTTACTGTGAGCAGGTGGTACTAAAACACAGTTACTGTGAGCAGGTGGTACTAAAACACAGTTACTGTGAGCAGGTGGTACTAAAACACAGTTACTGTTAGCAGGTGGTGCTACAACACAGTTACTTACTGTTAGCAGGTGGTACTACAACACAGTTACTGTTAACAGGTGGTACTACAACACAGTTACTATTAGCAGGTGGTCCTACAACACAGTTACTGTTAGCAGGTGGTGCTACAACACAGTTACTGTTAGCAGGTGGTGCTATAACACAGTTACTGTTAGCAGGTGGTACTACAACACAGTTACTGTTAACAGGTAGTGCTAAAACACAGTTACTGTTAGCAGGTGGTACAACAACACAGTTACTGTTAGCAGGTGGTACTACAACACAGTTACTGTTAGCAGGTGGTCCTACAACACAGTTACTGTTAGCAGGTGGTGCTACAACACAGTTACTTACTGTTAGCAGGTGGTACTACAACACAGTTACTGTTAGCAGGTGGTCCTACAACACAGTTACTGTTAGCAGGTGGTGCTACAACACAGTTACTGTTAGCAGGTGGTGCTACAACACAGTTACTGTTAGCAGGTGGTACTACAACACAGTTACTGTTAGCAGGTGGTGCTATAACACAGTTACTGTTAGCAGGTGGTGCTACAACACAGTTACTATTAGCAGGTGGTGCTACAACACAGTTACTGTTAGCAGGTGGTACAACAACACAGTTACTGTTAGCAGGTGGTACTACAACACAGTTACTGTTAGCAGGTGGTACTACAACACAGTTAATGTTAGTAGGTGGTGTTACAACACAGTTACTGTTAGCAGGTGGTGCTACAACACAGTTACTGTTAGCAGGTGGTCCTACAACACAGTTACTTACTGTTAGAAGGTGGTACTAAAACACATTTACTGTTAGCAGGTGGTGCTACAACACAGTTACTGTTAGCAGGTGGTGCTACAACACAGGTACTTACTGTTAGCAGGTGGTACTACAACACAGTTACTGTTAGCAGGTGGTGCTACAACACAGTTACTATTAGCAGGTGGTGCTACAACACAGTTACTGTTAGCAGGTTGTACTGCAACACAGTTACTGTTAGCAGGTGGTACTGCAACACAGTTACTGTTAGCAGGTGGTACTATAACACAGTTACTTACTGTTAGCAGGTGGTACTAAAACACATTTACTGTTAGCTGGTGGTGCTACAACACAGTTACTTACTGTTAGCAGGTGGTCCTACAACACAGTTACTGTTAGCAGGTGGTGCTACAACACAGTTACTGTTAGCAGGTGGTGCTACAACACAGTTACTGTTAGCAGGTGGTGCTACAACACTGTTACTGTTAGCAGGTGGTGCTACAACACAGTTACTTACTGTTAGCAGGTGGTACTACAACATAGTTACTGTTAGCAGGTGGTAATACAACACAGTTACTGTTAGCAGGTGGTAATACAACACAGTTACTGTTAGCAGGTGGTGCTACAACACAGTTACTATTAGCAGGTGGTGCTACAACACAGTTACTGTTAGCAGGTGGTACTGCAACACAGTTACTGTTAGCAGGTGGTACTACAACACAGTTACTTACTGTTAGCAGGTGGTACTAAAACACATTTACTGTTAGCAGGTGGTGCTACAACACAGTTACTTACTGTTAGCAGGTGGTACTACAACAGTTACTTACTGTTAGCAGGTGGTACTAAAAGACAGTTACTTACTGTTAGCAGGTGGTGCTACAACACAGTTACTTACAGTTAGCAGGTGGTACTACAACACAGTTACTGTTAGCAGGTGGTGCTACAACACAGTTACTGTTAGCAGATGGTGCTACAACACAGTTACTGTTAGCAGGTGGTGCTACAACACAGTTACTTACTGTTAGCAGGTGGTACTACAACATAGTTACTGTTAGCAGGTGGTACTACAACACAGTTACTGTTAGCAGGTGGTGCTACAACACAGTTACTGTTAGCAGGTGGTGCTACAACACAGTTACTGTTAGCAGGTGGTACTGCAACACAGTTACTGTTAGCAGGTGGTACTACAACACAGTTACTTACTGTTAGAAGGTGGTACTAAAACACATTTACTGTTAGCAGGTGGTGCTACAACACAGTTACTTACTGTTAGCAGGTGGTACTACAACAGTTACTTACTGTTAGCAGGTGGTACTAAAACACAGTTACTTACTGTTAGCAGGTGGTGCTACAACACAGTTACTTACTGTTAGCAGGTGGTACTACAACACAGTTACTGTTAGCAGGTGGTACTACAACACAGTTACTGTAAGCAGGTGGTACTACAACACAGTTACTTACTGGTAGCAGGTGGTGCTACAACACAGTTACTTACTGTTAGCAGGTGGTACTAAAACACAGTTACTGTTAGTAGGTGGTACTAAACACAGTTACTTACTGTTAGCAGGTGGTACTAAAACACAGTTACTGTTAGCAGGTGGTACTAAAACACAGTTACTGTTAACAGGTGGTGCTACAACACAGTTACTTACTGTTAGCAGGTGGTACTACAACACAGTTAATTACTGTTAGCAGGTGGTACTAAAACACAGTTACTGTTAGCAGGTGGTACTATAACACTGTTACTGTTAGCAGGTGGTGCTACAACACAGTTACTTACTGTTAGCAGGTGGTACTACAACAGTTACTTACTGTTAGCAGGTGGTACTAAAACACAGTTACTTACTGTTAGCAGGTGGTGCTACAACACAGTTACTTACTGTTAGCAGGTGGTACTACAACACAGTTACTGTTAGCAGGTGGTACTACAACACAGTTACTGTTAGCAGGTGGTGCTACAACACAGTTACTGTAAGCAGGTGGTACTACAACACAGTTACTTACTGGTAGCAGGTGGTGCTACAACACAGTTACTTACTGTTAGCAGGTGGTGCTACAACACTGTTACTGTTAGCAGGTGGTGCTACAACACAGTTACTTACTGTTAGCAGGTGGTACTACAACATAGTTACTGTTAGCAGGTGGTAATACAACACAGTTACTGTTAGCAGGTGGTAATACAACACAGTTACTGTTAGCAGGTGGTGCTACAACACAGTTACTATTAGCAGGTGGTGCTACAACACAGTTACTGTTAGCAGGTGGTACTGCAACACAGTTACTGTTAGCAGGTGGTACTACAACACAGTTACTTACTGTTAGCAGGTGGTACTAAAACACATTTACTGTTAGCAGGTGGTGCTACAACACAGTTACTTACTGTTAGCAGGTGGTACTACAACAGTTACTTACTGTTAGCAGGTGGTACTAAAAGACAGTTACTTACTGTTAGCAGGTGGTGCTACAACACAGTTACTTACAGTTAGCAGGTGGTACTACAACACAGTTACTGTTAGCAGGTGGTGCTACAACACAGTTACTGTTAGCAGATGGTGCTACAACACAGTTACTGTTAGCAGGTGGTGCTACAACACAGTTACTTACTGTTAGCAGGTGGTACTACAACATAGTTACTGTTAGCAGGTGGTACTACAACACAGTTACTGTTAGCAGGTGGTGCTACAACACAGTTACTGTTAGCAGGTGGTGCTACAACACAGTTACTGTTAGCAGGTGGTACTGCAACACAGTTACTGTTAGCAGGTGGTACTACAACACAGTTACTTACTGTTAGAAGGTGGTACTAAAACACATTTACTGTTAGCAGGTGGTGCTACAACACAGTTACTTACTGTTAGCAGGTGGTACTACAACAGTTACTTACTGTTAGCAGGTGGTACTAAAACACAGTTACTTACTGTTAGCAGGTGGTGCTACAACACAGTTACTTACTGTTAGCAGGTGGTACTACAACACAGTTACTGTTAGCAGGTGGTACTACAACACAGTTACTGTAAGCAGGTGGTACTACAACACAGTTACTTACTGGTAGCAGGTGGTGCTACAACACAGTTACTTACTGTTAGCAGGTGGTACTAAAACACAGTTACTGTTAGTAGGTGGTACTAAAACACAGTTACTTACTGTTAGCAGGTGGTACTAAAACACAGTTACTGTTAGCAGGTGGTGCTAAAACACAGTTACTGTTAACAGGTGGTGCTACAACACAGTTACTTACTGTTAGCAGGTGGTACTACAACACAGTTAATTACTGTTAGCAGGTGGTACTAAAACACAGTTACTGTTAGCAGGTGGTACTATAACACTGTTACTGTTAGCAGGTGGTGCTACAACACAGTTACTTACTGTTAGCAGGTGGTACTACAACAGTTACTTACTGTTAGCAGGTGGTACTAAAACACAGTTACTTACTGTTAGCAGGTGGTGCTACAACACAGTTACTTACTGTTAGCAGGTGGTACTACAACACAGTTACTGTTAGCAGGTGGTACTACAACACAGTTACTGTTAGCAGGTGGTGCTACAACACAGTTACTGTTAGCAGGTGGTACTACAACACAGTTACTTACTGGTAGCAGGTGGTGCTACAACACAGTTACTTACTGTTAGCAGGTGGTACTAAAACACAGTTACTGTTAGCAGGTGGTACTAAAACACAGTTACATACTGTTAGAAGGTGGTACTAAAACACAGTTACTGTTAGCAGGTGGTACTACAACACAGTTACTGTTAGCAGGTGGTGCTACAACACAGTTACTTACTGTTAGCAGGTGGTACTAAAAGACAGTTACTTACTGTTAGCAGGTGGTGCTACAACACAGTTACTTACAGTTAGCAGGTGGTACTACAACACAGTTACTGTTAGCAGGTGGTGCTACAACACAGTTACTGTTAGCAGATGGTGCTACAACACAGTTACTGTTAGCAGGTGGTGCTACACCACAATTACTTACTGTTAGCAGGTGGTACTACAACATAGTTACTGTTAGCAGGTGGTACTACAACACAGTTACTGTTAGCAGGTGGTGCTACAACACAGTTACTGTTAGCAGGTGGTGCTACAACACAGTTACTGTTAGCAGGTGGTACTGCAACACAGTTACTGTTAGCAGGTGGTACTACAACACAGTTACTTACTGTTAGAAGGTGGTACTAAAACACATTTACTGTTAGCAGGTGGTGCTACAACACAGTTACTTACTGTTAGCAGGTGGTACTACAACAGTTACTTACTGTTAGCAGGTGGTACTAAAACACAGTTACTTACTGTTAGCAGGTGGTGCTACAACACAGTTACTTACTGTTAGCAGGTGGTACTACAACACAGTTACTGTTAGCAGGTGGTACTACAACACAGTTACTGTAAGCAGGTGGTACTACAACACAGTTACTTACTGGTAGCAGGTGGTGCTACAACACAGTTACTTACTGTTAGCAGGTGGTACTAAAACACAGTTACTGTTAGTAGGTGGTACTAAAACACAGTTACTTACTGTTAGCAGGTGGTACTAAAACACAGTTACTGTTAGCAGGTGGTACTAAAACACAGTTACTGTTAACAGGTGGTGCTACAACACAGTTACTTACTGTTAGCAGGTGGTACTACAACACAGTTAATTACTGTTAGCAGGTGGTACTAAAACACAGTTACTGTTAGCAGGTGGTACTATAACACTGTTACTGTTAGCAGGTGGTGCTACAACACAGTTACTTACTGTTAGCAGGTGGTCCTTCTGTAGCTCAGTTGGTAGAGCATGGCGCTTGTAACGCCAGGGCAGTGGGTTCGATCCCCGGGACCACCCATACGTAGAATGTATGCACACATGACTGTAAGTCGCTTTGGATAAAAGCGTCTGCTAAATGGCATATATATTATATATAGGTGGTACTACAACAGTTACTTACTGTTAGCAGGTGGTACTAAAACACAGTTACTTACTGTTAGCAGGTGGTGCTACAACACAGTTACTTACTGTTAGCAGGTGGTACTACAACACAGTTACTGTTAGCAGGTGGTACTACAACACAGTTACTGTTAGCAGGTGGTGCTACAACACAGTTACTGTAAGCAGGTGGTACTACAACACAGTTACTTACTGGTAGCAGGTGGTGCTACAACACAGTTACTTACTGTTAGCAGGTGGTACTAAAACACAGTTACTGTTAGCAGGTGGTACTAAAACACAGTTACTTACTGTCTCAGCCTCCAGTATTTATGCTGCAGTAGTTTATGTGTCGGGGGGCTGGGGTCAGTTTGTTTATCTGGAGTACTTCTCCTGTCCTATTCAGGTGTCCTGTGTAAATCTAAGTGTGCGTTCTCTAATTCTCTCCTTCTCTCTTTCTTTCTCTCTCTCGGAGGACCTGAGCCCTAGGACCATGCCCCAGGACTACCTGACATGATGACTCCTTGCTGTCCCCAGTCCACCTGGCCACGCTGCTGCTCCAGTTTCAACTGGCCTGGGCCCTAGGACCATGTCCCAGGACTACCTGACATGAGGACTCCTTGCTGTCCCCAGTCCACCTGGCCATGCTCCTGCTCCAGTTTCAACTGTTCTGCCTTACTATTATTCAACCATGCTGGTCATTTATGAACATTTGAACATCTTGGCCACGTTCTGTTATAATCTCCACCCGGCACAGCCAGAAGAGGACTGGCCACCCCACATATGCTCTCTCTAATTCTCTCTTTCTTTCTCTCTCTCGGAGGACCTGAGCCCTAGGACCGTGCCCCAGGACTACCTGACATGATGGCTCCTTGCTGTCCCCAGTCCACCTGACTGTGCTGCTGCTCCAGTTTCAACTGTTCTGCCTTATTATTATTTGACCATGCTGGTCATTTATGAACATTTGAACATCTTGGTCATGTTCTGTTATAATCTCTACCCGGCACAGCCAGAAGAGGACTGGCCACCCCACATAGCCCGGTTCCTCTCTAGGTTTCTTCCTAGGTTTTGGCCTTTCTAGGGAGTTTTTCCTAGCCACCGTGCTTTTACACCTGCATTGTTTGCTGTTTGGGGTTTTAGGCTGGGTTTCTGTACAGCACTTTGAGATATCAGCTGATGTACGAAGGGCTATATAAATAAATTTGATTTGATTTGATTTGGTACTAAAACACAGTTACTGTTAGCAGGTGGTGCTACAACACAGTTACTTACTGTTAGCAGGTGGTACTACAACAGTTACTTACTGTTAACAGGTGGTACTATAACACAGTTACTTACTGTTAGCAAGGTGGTACTACAACACAGTTACTATTAGCAGGTGGTACTACAACACAGTTACTGTTAATAGGTGGTACTACAACACAGTTACTGTTAGCAGGTGGTACTACAACACAGTTACTGTTAGCAGGTGGTGCTACAACACAGTTACTGTTAGCAGGTGGTACTACAACACAGTTACTGTTAGCAGGTGGTACAACAACACAGTTACTGTTAATAGGTGGTACAACAACACAGTTACTGTTAACAGGTGGTACTACAACACAGTTATTTACTATTAGCAGGTGGTACAACAACACAGTTACTGTTAGCAGGTGGTACTGCAACACAGTTACTGTTAGCAGGTGGTACTACAACACAGTTACTGTTAGCAGGTGGTACTACAACACAGTTACTGTTAGCAGGTGGTGCTACAACACAGTTATTTACTATTAGCAGGTGGTACTGCAACACAGTTACTGTTAGCAGGTGGTACTAAAACAGTTACTTACTGTTAACAGGTGGTAGTACAACACAGTTACTTACTGTTAGCAGGTGGTGCTACAACACAGTTACTTACTGTTAGCAGGTGGTACTAAAACACAGTTACTGTTAGCAGGTGGTACTAAAACACAGTTACTTACTGTTAGCAGGTGGTACTAAAACACAGTTACTGTTAGCAGGTGGTACTAAAACACAGTTACTGTTAACAGGTGGTGCTACAACACAGTTACTTACTGTTAGCAGGTGGTACTACAACACAGTTAATTACTGTTAGCAGGTGGTACTAAAACACAGTTACTGTTAGCAGGTGGTACTAAAACACAGTTACTGTTAGCAGGTGGTGCTACAACACAGTTACTGTTAGCAGGTGGTACAACAACACAGTTACTGTTAACAGGTGGTACTACAACACAGTTACTGTTAGCAAGTGGTGCTACAACACAGTTACTGTCAGCAGGTGGTACTACAACACAGTTACTTACTGTTAACAGGTGGAACTACAACACAGTTACTTACTGATAACAGGTGGTACTACAACACAGTTACTGTTAACAAGTGGTGCTACAACACAGTGACTTACTGTTAACAGGTGGTACTAAAACACAGTTACTTACTGTTAACAGGTGGTACTACAACACAGTTACTTACTGTTAACAGGTGGTACTACAACACAGTTACTTACTGTTAACAGGTGGTAGGCTTAGGCTCAGACTGAATTTCTCCAGACTGTGGTTGTACGGTAATGAACCATTTTCACTACAGCCTCTGTTTACAGTGGTAGTGAAGGTGGTAACTAGGGGACATTGTCCTTCCCTCCCGATGCCCAGGGTAAGTGTTTCCAGAAAGTGAAGATTAATGCCGAGTCAGGTCACATGGTGCTGCTTGGATACGGTAGACATGTTTTTGGACGTGTTTCAAATGAGAAACTGTGAGCACATTTGTATGTGCATTTATTAAGGATCCCCATTAGTTCCTGCCAAGGCAGCAGATACTCTTCCTGGGGTTTATTAAGGATCCCCATTAGCCAAGGCAGCAGATACTCTTCCTGGGGGTTTATTATGGATCCCCATTAGTCCCTGCCAAGGCAGCAGATACTCTTCCTGGGGTTTATTAAGGATCCCCATTAGTCCCTGCCAAGGCAGCAGATACTCTTCCTGGGGTTTATTATGGATCCCCATTAGTCCCTGCCAAGGCAGCAGATACTCTTCCTGGGGTTTATTATGGATCCCCATTAGTCCCTGCCAAGGCAGCAGATACTCTTCCTGGGGGTTTATTAAGGATCCCCATTAGTCCCTGCCAAGGCAGCAGATACTCTTCCTGGGGGTTTATTATGGATCCCCATTAGTCCCTGCCAAGGCAGCAGATACTCTTCCTGGGGTTTATTAAGGATCCCCATTAGTCCCTGCCAAGGCAGCAGATACTCTTCCTGGGGTTTATTATGGATCCCCATTAGTCCCTGCCAAGGCAGCAGATACTCTTCCTGGGGTTTATTAAGGATCCCCATTAGTCCCTGCCAAGGCAGCAGATACTCTTCCTGGGGTTTATTATGGATCCCCATTAGTCCCTGCCAAGGCAGCAGATACTCTTCCTGGGGTTTATTATGGATCCCCATTAGTCCCTGCCAAGGCAGCAGATACTCTTCCTGGGGTTTATTATGGATCCCCATTAGTCCCTGCCAAGGCAGCAGATACTCTTCCTGGGGTTTATTAAGGATCCCCATTAGTCCCTGCCAAGGCAGCAGATACTCTTCCTGGGGTTTATTAAGGATCCCCATTAGTCCCTGCCAAGGCAGCAGATACTCTTCCTGGGGTTTATTAAGGATCCCCATTAGTCCCTGCCAAGGCAGCAGATACTCTTCCTGGGGTTTATTAAGGATCCCCATTAGTCCCTGCCAAGGCAGCAGATACTCTTCCTGGGGTTTATTAAGGATCCCCATTAGTCCCTGCCAAGGCAGCAGATACTCTTCCTGGGGTTTATTAAGGATCCCCATTAGTCCCTGCCAAGGCAGCAGATACTCTTCCTGGGGTTTATTAAGGATCCCCATTAGTCCCTGCCAAGGCAGCAGATACTCTTCCTGGGGGTTTATTATGGATCCCCATTAGTCCCTGCCAAGGCAGCAGATACTCTTCCTGGGGTTTATTAAGGATCCCCATTAGTCCCTGCCAAGGCAGCAGATACTCTTCCTGGGGTTTATTAAGGATCCCCATTAGTCCCTGCCAAGGCAGCAGATACTCTTCCTGGGGGTTTATTATGGATCCCCATTAGTCCCTGCCAAGGCAGCAGATACTCTTCCTGGGGGTTTATTATGGATCCCCATTAGTCCCTGCCAAGGCAGCAGATACTCTTCCTGGGGGTTTATTATGGATCCCCATTAGTCCCTGCCAAGGCAGCAGATACTCTTCCTGGGGGTTTATTATGGATCCCCATTAGTCCCTGCCAAGGCAGCAGATACTCTTCCTGGGGGTTTATTATGGATCCCCATTAGTCCCTGCCAAGGCAGCAGATACTCTTCCTCCGGTCCAAACAGGATTAAGGCAATTAAATACATTTTAAAAATCTAAATAAAACAGTACATCATACAACACATTATTACACCACTACTCTATACCACTACATATCTACAATACAAGATTTATAACACAACAATATTACAACATTACAATGTACGTGTAGTGTAGTGTGTGTGTCTCTTCAGTCCACGCTGTTCCATAAGGTGTAGTTTTATTCGTTTCATAAATCTGATTCTGCTTGCTTGAGTTACTTGACTGTGGAATAGAGTTCCATGTCGTCGTGGCTCTGTGTAATACTACGCGTGTCCCAGTCTGTTCTGGACTTGGGGACCATGAAGAGACGCATGGTAGACTGTCTTGTGGGGTATACATGGGTGTCTGAGCTGTGTTGCTAGTCACTTACTTCACAAACGTTTATATTAACGACTATGTAGAGTTGGAGAATAGACCCAGTGTTTTCCTGACACTACTGTCGACCTATGGCTGTAATGAGTAAGCACATTATTTACAACAACAACTTTCTAGTGAATCGGTTACAGCTAAGGGAGGTAGAAAATAATAATAATAATATATGCCATTTAGCAGACGCTTTTATCCAAAGCGACTTACAGTCATGTGTGCATACATTCTACGTATGGGTGGTCCCGGGAATCGAACCCACTACCCTGGCGTTACAAGCGCCATGCTCTACCAACTGAGCTACATCATGTTAGGTTGTATTTTGAGTGGACTACCAAGCTAGACTGAATGGACTGTAGGTGCTAGGTAAAAAGAGAACCCCTTATATGGTACCATACTTACTGTAGCATAATATTGGTAATATACGTACCTCTGCTTCCTCCACACTTCTAAAGGTCAGACAGCAGCAGCCTCCCTCCTCCTAACTCACGAACGGACTCTGCAGTGACAGCAACAAGCTGTCTCTCTATGCCATCAGTGTAGTGTAGTGACTCCATATGGCACTACAGTAGTGATAGCAGCTCCCCTGGTCCTGTCTGTCAGCAGGTGCAAAACATGGGGGCGTGCAGAATGCAGATCCTTCTTGATCCTCTAGAGGGCAGCATTTCTCCAGTGGCGGTTTCTTTTTTCAGCACCGGGAGCAGGCGGGATTTATGCTCTGCTATTACTGCCCTTGTACTGAGAGGAGCTATATGTGATAAATATAAGGAAGTATTTTTCATTAGATAAGGGGACTTTAAAACGAAGGGGGCTCTTGGTTGAACTGTCACAAAATGAAACAATACGGATCCTTTCACAACCTGTGAAAATGTTGAGCGAAATTGAGTTTCAAATGGCTCATTTTGCTTTTTCTTGCTTACGTTCCCCTTGTTCAAGTGAAATGTGACGTAGATGATGTTGTTCTGCGGTTGTCAGGGGAAATCTGAGCAGAACAACATACTCCTGATCCTTTCTTTCGGGAAAAAGATTCAATCAATAAAAAGCAGCAACAATAATCAATATTCCTATTCATGAAAAGGGGGGCGATCCTCCATCCATTCACTGCATACATGGGAGTCAAATCATAAACTGAAGAAATCAAAATTATGATGGAAACAAATAATCATTCTTCCGGGAGAACCGTTGTCATGTTGTACGGTCACTTTGAAAAGGTCACAGGTCAAGGTGACTCCCTCAGCAGCGCAACAGCTTGTAGCTTGTCGTGGTAAAGTAGAGTTGCTATGCGAGTTAAGAAACTGAAAACCCAAAAGAGGTGTGCATCATGCGTGGCAGCCGGTGACAGGACCTCTGCTTGTAGGGAACTGTGGACACAGCCACACCCCAGGCTGTGGTCAACTCAAACAGAGAAAAACCTTATTGAAGACAACCGTGAGAGCAAGGGGGGGCACTGCAACTCCAGCCCTGTTCTCCCACATTCTGCACTAGCGTGTCAGCCTCCTACTGTGTGTTTCACACTGCAGAGCAGGACATGGGCTGGAGGTTGCAGACAAACAGGAGCCATAGCATACACAGTGGGGTTTGGTCACAGCGGGGACTCCGCCATGGATCCTGTGATTCACCTGCTAGAGCAGTAGGACTAACACAGGGGGCCAGCCCTGGAGGCGAGGGGTAAACATGACTGGGGTCAAAGGTTATGCTAGTAATCAGCCACAACTTCTGAACAGCTCCTGTCAGGTCATCAACAGCTCATGTTAGCTCAACAGGTCATCAACAGCTCCTGAAAAGTATGTGTGTGTGTATGTGTGTGTGTGTGTGTGTGTGTGAGAGAAAACACACACACAGGTGATCATCACGCAGACGTCTCTCCTAGTCTCCTCGGCGCTAACAATCGGCAAAACGACGTTTGGTTCCCTTTTCTTGTGCCACAATTCAAAGTGATAAACACAATTCCTTTTTTTGGAAACACAACAGACGAGATAGTCACAACAGTTCTCGCTCTTCAATTCATTTCCACGGCAGAAACAAGTTTCCAACAAATGAACATTTATTGATATTCGGAGGACAAATAAGTGCATAAATGCACTTTGTCTCTGTGTGTGTTAAACAGCTTGGCAGTAAGCGCAGTGTGGGAAGAGGCTTTCCCCTTTTCTTGTCTTCCCAATGAAACCAGGTACACAGCACAAAGCCAGAGGGTCATATTACTCCATTTAAAACAGAACACAAAAGAAGACAACTTAAAAGCTGCTTTCTCAGTGAAAACACACAAATACTAAGTAGTTTCCTTCTCTTCAGAGTTTCCTGCGAGGTTTGAGCCATAGGAAGTCCACAGTTGAGGCGGTGAGACAAATACAGATTTTTTTTCTCATACAGTTTTTCAAACAGATAAACCAGACCAACCTCCTCTTAAAACATCCTAAAACTACAACTCAGTTTTTTTTTTTAACTGCCATAATAACCTACTGTTGGTAACATTTTAAGTCTGACAAATCTAGCTGTTTTCTGCTGGCCGCAAAAGGGGAAAACATTGTGGTTTAAAAATACAAAAAATAATAGCACTACAACTTATCAAACCTACAATTTAAGTTTTCCTCAAAAAAACAAAAAAGATAAAAAATGATCAGTTTCTCCAAAAGTTGAATAGCCTTTTAACTGATTGATTATTAGGATTACCGTAAATCATTTGTTAGCAATGATTACCAATAAAATACTGTCATATTCAGACAAACTTGGCAACAAACATTGGTATATTAATTGAATGAAACCGGACCAACAAATGTCAACAACAACAAAAGCTTAAGTTTGTTTTTATCTCTAGTGTAATTTTACCACACATATTATAGGTCAAAGGTTATAGGTCACAAGTTACTACCAAGGGTCAGGTGGTGCTAAAGAAAATGCACACAATAAAATCTACCCTTAGCATCTCTCTTAGTGGGCTGTGTGTTTGTTGCGTCATTGCATTGATGGGCCCATCCTACAGTATATTAGCTGGGCAAAAATCACCTCTATATTTCTCATTCAGCCTCTCAATACGCCCAAGTATTACTGGTGAGTAGCTTAAACATTAAAACACATTTGGAAACCAATTGAATACACTATATTCACACCACAGACAAGTTAGGTTGAGTTTACACTCAGCAACTAAACCCCATTGTCTCGGCCCATTTTGTAGTGTCATGAACCATTCCTTAACCATAGAGGTGTGGGCTAACCTCACCACAGATAGCCTACTGTGCATAGGGACATTCGATTCCTAGGTTTGAACCATTTTCATGTATTACAGAAAGACAGGAAGTCAATTTTGTCAAGTAATGACATATCCCAACATAATTGTCCCCAAATACTTTTTTTGTGAGAAATCGAAATATGATTTATATTCCCCGTCAAACAGATCTGATGGTATCTTTCTCAAAATGTGACATTTGGCTTCATAATTCAGGACTTTTAGAAAGGGCCTTGAGGTGAAAAATATATAATTAACTGTAAATGACACGAAATGATTGTAATGAAGCATAAAGCAGCCTAATCTACAGAGCCTTCTAGAAAGTATTGACACCCCTCGACTTTCCCCACATGCTGTTGTGTTACAGCCTGAATGTAAAATGGATTCCATTGAGATGTGTCACTGGCCTACACACAACACCACATAACGGCGAAGTCGAATTATATATATATATATATATTTTTTACAAATTAATAAAAAAAATGAAAATCTGAAATGTCGTGAAAAAAGAAGTATTCAAACCCCTTTGTTATGGCCTAAATAGAAGAATATGAAGAAGAATATGCCATTTAGCAGACGCTTTTATCCAAAGCGACTTACAGTCATGTGTGCATACATTCTACGTATGGGTGGTCCCGGGAATCGAACCCACTACCCTGGCGTTACAAGCGCCATGCTCTACCAACTGAGCTACAGAACACACATTTTTTTGCGTCCATGAGTAAAAAAATGTGCTTAACAAGTCACATAATAAGTTGCATGGACTCACTCTGTGTGCAATAATAGTGTTTAACATGATGTTTTAATGACAGAGGGTGGATCAACAGCGTAGTAGTTACTAACCTAACTGACGGCGAGAAAAAGATGGAAGCATAATAAATGGAGTGGAAAGTTCTTAGAGACTGACCCCAGAAAGACTCACAGCAGTAATTGCTGCTAAAGGTACTTAGAAACAAAGTATTGACTACAGGGGTGTGAATACTCATGTAAATGAGATCATTCTGTATTTAATTTTAAATTAAATTTGGCAAAATTTCTAAAAACATGTTTTCACTTTGTCGGGTATTGTGTGTAGATGGGAGAGACAAACTTCTTTTAAATCCATTTTAAATTCAGGCTGTAACACAAGAAAATGTGGAATTAATCAAGGTGTTTGAATACTTTCTGAAGGATCTGTATATAATACGATCAATGGAACACTAACAGTGGACCAAATGTTGGAATGGAGCCTTCTCACACACAGCGGTTGATTCAAGTTTTCCTAATTGAAAACGGGTGCTAATTTTACCTCATTTCAAGTTAGATTGTATTTCTAGAATGTCCCCCTTTTATAATACTGTCTGGAAATGAGCACACAATTATTTCATAAAACAGGGTTGCACAATTTGCCTACACATTTGTTGACTTTCAAGAGGGCATTTCATATTTATTTTGGTGGAACAAATAGTGACATAGCCTACGCCCCCATCATACCCCTACTCTAGTAGTACCCCATCTAGTAGTACCCCATCATACCCCTACTCTAGTAGTACCCCATCTAGTAGTACCCCATCATACCCCTACTCTAGTAGTACCCCATCTAGTAGTATCCCATCATATCCCTACTCTATAGTAGTACCCAATCACACCCCTACTATAGTAGTACCCCATCATACCCCTACTCTAGTAGTACTCCATCATACCCCTACTCTAGTAGTACCCCATCATACCCCTACTCTAGTAGTACCCCATCATACCCCTACTCTAGTAGTAGTACCCCATGGAGCTGAACTCAACACACAGCATGCAATAGTAGTTACTGACATCTTTTTTTCTTTTGTACAATATCACTGATGTCCTGCTTCCTCTCTGATTGTAGTTATGATGGCCCTCGCACCACGACCATCACCAGATAGTCCTCGTCGGTTTTGGCCAGAGCTTTAGCCGAGGCATCAATGAACTGCTGTGAGAACTCACAGGGAGGGAACGCATGGAGAACACCCTGGTGGTCCTTATCCCGGCTGCCTCCAACGGGCAGGCTGATGACTCCAGCTGCCTGCTTCTGTTTCAGGTAGGACACCAGATTGCGGAGAGGACGCTGGGTGGAAGCTGCAGGGTCCGTCGACGACACCTCCTCGCCACCGGAACCGGGAACCGCCAGGAGGACGGCGTAGCCACCGGGGCCGGCCGCTTTGATGCGTCTGGAGACCTCGTCCAGCTTGGGCTGGTCGAGGCGGAGACGCTGGGTGATCTTGAGTTCGCCCACCTGTCTCCCCGTGGGGCCGTCGACGAGGAGGTCCTTGGCCACGCCCTGGTGACCCTCCAGGAGGTGCATGTTGGCGGGGAAGTTGCTGTTCTTCAGGAGGAGCATGCCGTGCCAGGCCAGGCTCAGCTTGGATGACTGACTGCCTTTAGAGCCGCCCTGGTCTGAGGAGCGATCCCTCTTAGCTCCGGGTCCTCTGCTGTCGCCGGCTTTACGTTTCCGCTCCCCTGTTGAAGATGTGAGGCCACTGCTGGAGGCCCCTCTCTCAGCGAGATTCCCCTGGTTCTTCAATCTCCTGTCTCCTCCGCCAGGACGCTCCAGACTGGGGCGGCGGTCTCGTCCAGGGGAGGGTCTGTCGTCGCCGCGAGGGGGGCGCTCTGAGTCACTGAAGCGGCCTCCGTCGGGGCTACCGTCTGGGGATGGGCCACCTCTGCGCCGGCGTGCCGTGCGGTCAGTGCTGTCAGGAGAGACATCAAGATGGCGACCGTCGTCCATGAGGCGTCGTTTCCGTCCCGGGTCGCCGCCGCGCCCCACCAGCTCACGCTCCAGAGACCAGGGCTCCCTCCCCCCCGGCCGCCGGTCCCGCTGCAGGTGATCTGGTAGCTCAAAGACCCCGGGACGTACTCGTTCACGCATAGCCGGGTTAGGGGGCCACTCAACCCCGGGGAAGCCCAGATCTCTCTCTCTGAAGTGGAGCGGCGGTGGAGTCCTTTCTCTGTCCCTCAGCGGCTCAGCTGTGGCTCGGTGGATGAAAGCCTCTGCCACCATGTCGAAGGGGGGTAGAGGAAGAGGCTGAAGGAACTGCTGCTGGTAGTGGTGCTCTGTGTCTGCAAAGTCCACCCTGAGTCTCCTCTCGGGCCCCCCCAGAGGGAAGCCACGCATGTGAGTGCACGCAGCCTGAGCAGCGTCAAGGCTCTCGTACTGTATATAAGCCCAGGTGTCCCCCTTTCTGTAGTCAATGGTCCTTATTGTACCAAAGCGGTCAAACTCTCTGGCCAATGCTGCTAGGGGGACCCAGGGTCCGAGCCCACCCACCCATAGGCGTGTGGTGGGGGTGGCCTTACCATAGCCAATCTTTATGGGGTTACGGCCCACTATCTTCCCAGACATGGTGAGTTTGGCGCGATGGGCCATGTCTAGGTTCTCAAACTTCAGAAATCCGTATGTGCTGGTCTGTCCCCGTGTGGGCTTTATATCCACCTCCGTTATCACCCCAAACCTGTCAAACGCCCTCCTCAGGTCCGTCTCTGTGACTGTAATGTCCAAGTTACCCAGAAACAGCGTTCTGTTAGCTCTTTGGTCATCCTCGGGAGAGATAAAATCCTCCTCGCGGAAAGCAGCAGCTCTCTCTGCAATGAAAGCAGGACCTGGGCGTGACCTGGCTTCAAACAGGGCAAACTCCCTCTCCCGTTCTAGGTCTCTGGGCAAAGGGGGAAGTGGGGGAGGAGGGAGGCGCCCAAGTGCCAGCTGCTGTAGTCTGTAGTCTCTGTATCCAAGCCCTGATGGGGAGAGGGGTCTCTGGGTGTGAAGGTGTCTGTGCCCTGGGGCTCCAACATAAGGGTCTCTGTCAACTCTCTCAACTGGAGAGCGACTTCTCCGTCTGTTTATGTACACTGCGTCGATTTTCAGAGGACGGTCGTAAAGTACTAACCTACCCCGGGCGTGTTTAGCTGCTCTGGCATCCTCGGGCTTTCTGAAGTTGACAAACGCGATTCTCTCGTCGTTGCTGCGGCTTATTTTGACACTCACGTCCCCAAATTTTTTGAATTCGTGGAAAAGTCCGTCTTCGATGTCTTCATCGCTCAACTGAGTTCCCAATTCACTGATTTTAAGAGTTTTGTACTCACTTTCGTTGTTGTTGTTGGGGGGAGGCAGAGCACGCTCGCCACGAGAATTACTAGTCCTTGCAGTGGCTAAATCGAGAGTCAAGCCCAAGTTGTGGTTCTTACCGATAGCGCTAGCAACAGCACCGGGATAACTATGGTTACTCACGCCGGATCGACTGGAAACATGCCCGTCAAAATCCCTGTCTCTCTTTTCGCCCAACAAACTCCTTCTTGTAGATCCTGCGTCACTTTTAGTCGAGCTATTTCCATTATTGCTCCCACTGGAAACTGAGATAGCCCCCATTTTCTTGCTGGGCGGATGGCCTCCTCCCCTGTCTCGGATATCATCCAAAACCCGAGAGCGCTTTTTAATCGGAGATCTTTCTTTGCCTTTCATTACAGTCCACCTCGCAAACCCTTACAACGATGAAGGTTGTCGCCAACAATATTATGTATGTATTTTCTTGCAGTAAATCGGTGAAAAGGCGAACTCCGATTAGCACTGACCCTGCGGCAAAACAACAACATCCGCCATTTTGTCTGGAATACTGTCAGAGCCCGCCCCTTCGAGCTGATTGGAGGAAATAGTGGGTGGAAGAAACAACTACAAATTTACAGTGTATGTCAGTCAAATCGTAAATTACAGAAACTGGGGCATTATTTATTTAGGGTTATATACAATGTTGCATAGAGCCTTACTTTTTATATTTTGTTATTCACTTTATTCAAATAGCTAATTTCTCATATGAAATGAAACAACAAATTATTTGCCCTGAACCTTTGGGTGTTTTCATATTTGGTCCCTTTCAGCCACTGAACTCAGTGCTGTTCGCTATTTTTTTTTGTGCAGTGCGAACATTCCAAAGGAACTCAGACCCCTCAAAAGAGCCCCCGAAGCGAACCCGAATGAGACCATCTCAAGAGGTGTTCTGAGTTCGGTTCGCTTAAATTCCGGATTACCCTTTTATTGGACAATGTGAATGCAAAGCACCCCAGGATCGCTTGTCATTATTCCCGCACCACACACTAGACTACTGCTACACCGTTTTCCCTGCCATAAACCCTCACATTGGTGATGAGTATGTCCAGGTTCGCGAAAAATAAACGTGTGCTGTTTTTGGATATTGGTTAGCGATTGTCAAGTACACAAAGAAATTCCAAAATGTGTGGAGTTTTAAGTTCATGTGATCTAAAATCTATTATAAACTGGGTGGTTGGAACCCTGACTGCTGATTAGCTGACAGCCGTGGTGTATCAGACCTATACCACTGGTATGACAAAACATGTATTTTTACTGCTTTAACTACATTGGTAATAACAATAAGGCACCTCAGGGGGTTGTGAAATATCAACTTAAATCAAATCAAATTGTGTTTGTCACATGCGTCGAATACAACAGGTGACAGTGAAATGCTTACTTACAAGCCCTTAACTAACAATGCTTTAAGTTAATAAAATACAATAAGTGTTAAGTAAAAAATAGAAAACATAAAATAAAAGTAACAAATCATTAAAGAGCAGCAGTAAAATAACAGTAGAGAGGCTACATACAGGGGTTACCGGTAGAGAGTCACTGTGCGGGGACAGCAGTTAGTTGAGGTAATTGAGGTATGTACATGTAGGTAGAGTTAAAGTGACTATGCACAGATTATAAACAGAGAGTAGCAGCAGCGTCAAAGAGGGGTCCTCGGGTCTGGGTAGCCCTTTGATTAGCTGTTCAGGAGTCTTATGACTTGGGGGTAGCTGTTAAGAAGCCTCTTGGACCTAGACTTGGTGCTCCGGTACCGCTTGCCGTGCGTTAGCAGAGAGGACAGTCTTGCTTGCCGTGCGTTAGCAGAGAGGACACTATGACTGGGGTGGTTAGAGTCTTTGACCATTTTTAGGGTCTTCCTCTGACACCGCCTGATATAGAGGTCCTGGATGGCAGGAAGCTTGGCCCAAGTGATGTACTGGGCTGTACGCACTACCCTCTGTCGTGCCTTGCGGTTGAAGGCCAAGCAGTTGCCATACCAGACAGTGATGCAACCAGTCCAGATGCTCTTGATGGTGCAGCTGTAGAACCATTTGAGGACCTGAGGACCCATGCCAAATCTTTTCAGTCTCCTGAGGGGGAATAGGCTTTGTCGTGCCCTCTTCACGACTATCTTAGTGTGTTTGGACCACGGCTAATGGCTGTGTCCAGGCACGCCGTGTTGCGTCTTGCCTAAGAACATCCCTTAGCCGTGGTATATTGGCAATATACCACACCCCTTCGTGCTTTATTGCTTAATTCTAGCAATTATAATTCTAATTCTATTCTGGCTCTTAAATGGGCAGTAGCCTACCTTGGGTGTACAATTTTCAATTACAACATTATTTATTCTGCAGTCATTCTATTACTATTTATTATGTTACCAATCAGATGTACATGTTAATAGTATCTTCTATTTGCAATTATTATGTCTCATATTTTAACTAAATGCAATCCATTAGCTTCATACATGTAAGTAGGTATATGTAGCTGTCCAATAACACATTCTGACTGAATGGCTTGCCCTGCACTTTGCAAAAATAAAACAAGAGTGCATGATGGAAAAAATATCCTGGGTCCTTTCTAAACATACATTGCGTACTATTGTTTGTAAAGATGAATGTGGGCACCAGACTTGTGGAGGTCTACATTTTTTTTATGAGGTCTTGGCTGATTTCTTTTGATTTTCCCATGATGTCAAACAAAGAGGCACTGAGTTTGAAGGTAGGCCTTGAAATACAACCACAGGTACACCTCCAATTGACTCAAATGATGTCAACTAGCCGATCAGAAGCTTCCAAAGCCATGACATCATTTTCTGGAATTTTCCAAGCTGTTTAAAGGTACAGTCAACTTAGTGTATGTCAACTTCTGACCCACTGGAAATGTGATACAGTGAATTATAAGTTAAATAATCTGTCTGTAAACAATTGTTGGAAAAATGACTTGTGTCATGCACAAAGTAGATGTCCTAACCGACTTGCCAAAACTATAGTTTGTTAACAAGAAATTTGTGGAGTGGTTGAAAAACAAGTTTTAATGACTCAAACCTAAATGTATGTAAATTCCGACTTCATCTGTGTGAGATATTTATATACTGCTCTGCTAACTAGCCAGCTAAAGTGGCTAGCTAAAACAGAAAGGGGATGTAAATTCATAGATTGGGCACAAAGGTCCGATTGCGCTGTTGAAGCGTAGCTGACAGCGGGGTTGCCAGATCTCGCTCAAAATTCTAGACCAATGAACTCTAAAAACCCACCCACAAGGCCTGAAAACTAACCCCCCAAAAAGTTTTCGCAGCAAGAGAGGAGTTGCCACATTTATCCAATAAACCCCTTGCTATTGAGCGAATGAAGGAATATCAACATTTTTAACAAAGTAGGCTAAGAAGCTAAATTCTGTTCTCCATCAAAATAATAATTATTGCGAGTTTTAAGAATATGTCTCAAGAGAAAAAATAAATCCCCTTTATTAAACTCTCCAGATCATTTTCCATCAATGGATGTAGATTTAAATTGTTTTAACTGCTATGATTAAACAATAAGGCCCGAGGAGGTGTGGTATATGGCCAATATACCACGGCTAAGCGCTGTTCTTAGGACATTGGCCTTAGTCGTGGAATCCATATACCACTTATTGCTTTATAAACTGGCTACCAACATAATTAGAATAGTAAAAAGTATGTTTTTGTCAATCCCCTGGCACATGTCTGATATTCCATGGCTTTCAACAAATTAGTATTCAGGGCTCAAATCACCCAGATGTATTATTGTAAATAAATCCAGTTTGCGCATGTGCATAACTATAGGAAAATTTCAAAGGAGAGTTTGAGTGATGAAATTGACAAATCAAATCAAATCAAATGTATTGATATAGCCCTCCGTACATCAGCTGATATCTCAAAGTGCTGTACAGAAACCCAGCCTAAAACCCCAAACAGCAAGCAATGCAGGTGTAGAAGCACAGATGATCTCAATCTCTGTGAAGAAACACTAGAAAGGACTTCAAAAAAAATGAATGTTAGGCAATTTTCTGGCAATTGTGCCATTATTATGTGCCTGGTGTTGAGAGTACAAACCGTTGTAAATGGCCTATTTGTGAGATTGACTTGTTATTTCAATAGGCATAGGCTTGTAAATTAGGACTTTAGGTTTTACTTTGTGTTAGCGCCTGTGTGCTGGTAAGGTGGGCCGAGCTACAGTTCTGATATGATGAACTGACATTACTAAATTGTTTAACTACAAATAATTCACAGCCTTTTGTACAGTGGCACTGACTAAAATCGGGGTTCAGAATTGTAATTAAACTTTGCCGTGATTTGCTGAGATAGTCTACCTGCATCTATAGGCCCTGATAGGCCAACATCTCATTTCAGGGAGGAGTCCACAATGAAACTGACATTACATGTGGAGAATGGTACATTTACGATAGAGCTGTGACCATGATCACAATTGATAACTTCCAATTTCATTAACTAAACATGGCCATTCATGATTGCATAAGAACACAAGGCTACAACAACAATAAACTGTGACATTATAGGCTATTTATTACATCCGTTTGCCAGCTCCAGGCAGGCTACACAAGTGGCACACATTGATTTGCAATGACTCCAGCCATATTGTCATTTCAATATATTTATTGTATCAAATGGTAGGCTACATTAGCCTGTAATGGCATAGACATTTTTCTACTTGATGACCAACTGATGCAAAGGTAGACTATCATTCTCCACATTTAATGTAATTTTCATTGTGGACTTTTTACCATAAAACACAAGCATGCGAGGGATTTCATTTCATTTCAAATTTCCACTCAAATTTCCACAAGCGCTCCAGACCCTAGAACTGAGCATGAGTAAAACCCTTCGCTTGATACTGTTGATACTTTTCCAGAAGAAAAGTCCGACATTAGAATGCAGCCTACTCGGTGACACCGACAGAACACACCTGTGAAGAATTTACGCAAATATTAGGGTTGTAAGCTCTTGTCGCGGGACTGTGACTGTGAAATCTTCTCCCCAGTCAGCCTATTGTGTGTATTGACATTCATATTGCACTGTACAGCTTTACCTTTCCGTACGTTAACCTAATTTTCCTAACCTGTTACGTTAATTCTCCAAGCCTTTACTGTAAATTCTCCTAATCTGCTACAAAAAGTAAAATAGATGTTAAAATTTGACAAAAATATGATCCCTTCTAGCCATGACTATAAAAAAGAAGAGACACAAATTGTACAATATGAGGTCCATATAGCCAGGAGGTGGACATTGTCAAAAATATATAATTTGTAGAGAACATGATTCACAAGAGAAAATGTATGGATATTACAGCATAGGAGAAATGTCTCACTGGGATAGGACAAAATACTGTGACTAATGGTTGTTCCAGCCCATGAATAGATTTCATCTTTATATGACACGAAAACACCTGAATTTAACACAACCAAAACATTAAGAGCCCTGGTGGTATAGGTGACCTGAAGAAGTGATTTTCTAGCACCAGGTGCGCTTTTCATTTGTTAAGGTACAGTAGGTTCACCAGCTGACCTCAATCAAGGCACCCATGTGGACTGGATTCCCACTGTTAAGATGAGCAATGTTGCAGCAGCATCAGATTCTACTTTGTCCTTTTCCAGATGTGACAGGAGACGTCCCTCAGTTATACATGACGGTTGTCATGTGCTGCACTTTGCTCAATCGGAATGATTCCCGGTTGTGCCATTTGAGTAAAGAGCACCTTCACCTTGTTGTCATGACAAAACCCGTATGAATATATATCAAATGTCATTTGGAACATGTAAAACGCTATTGTTTATGATATTGTAAACATTCTGTACATTAATAATAGGTTACTGTTGTATGGGTGAAATGAAAAGTGTTTTGTGTGTCATCTCTGCTTTAACTCATTGAAAACAATTAAAATGTATTTCTTATAGCCTAACTAGTCATGATTTTACAATTTAAACACATTTATACAATGTAATTGTGGTAGTCTTAGGCAAACCATCTTCATGATCATAATTGCACCTTCAACTGCCACTCAGACCTTCTGGGGGGAAAAGTATCTGGCATTGAACTTGGTGGTGGTAGTTAGTTGTGTGTATGTTGTGTGTATGGTCATGGCTGAGGTGCACCCATGACCAGCTCTGAAACCAGATTGCATAGCGGAGAAGGTATGGTGGGATTCAAAATGGTCGGTAATCTGTTTGTTGACTTGGCTTTCGAAGACCTTAAAAAGGAAGGGTAGGATAGATATAGGTCTGTAGCAGTTTGGGTCAAGATTGTCCCCCCATTTGAAGAGGGGGATGAAAAAAATCATCAAAGCTTGATGATGATTTGGTGTTTTGAATCCTCTGTGTAGTGCTAGGGCAAAAAACAAAATGTGCACCCAGGGAGGGCCCCAGGACCGAGTTTGGGAATCTCTGCAGTAAGGGATAATCAACAAGGGGCTATGTGTTCTATGGTAATTAAGGAACAAGGTGGAAGGTGTGTTCTACCCGCTCTAGCGGAGTGGAACTAACCTTCCAAGGAGTTGCATCCTTTTCCAGAGAACACATAGAGCCAGGACTTGATTGTCCCTTTTATACCATGGCTATAATTTAACACATTTAATATAAATAATAATAATATATGCCATTTAGCAGACGCTTTTATCCAAAGCGACTTACAGTCATGTGTGCATACATTCTACATATGGGTGGTCCCGGGGATCGAACCCACTACCCTGGTGTTACAAGTGCCATGCTCTACCAACTGAGCTACAGAAGGACCATATTGTTATTATATATTATTATATATTAACACATTTGCTGTTATAAATGTATTCATTTGCCTGTAGAAATGTGTTAAACAGCCACTGAAGTAGCTAGTAAGTTTACTAGATTACTACAGTAGTGGTCTTGGTAACCAAATTACAGACTTGCTGGTTTAGCTAACCAAACCATCAGGGCCTGGACACAGCCCTTAGCCGTGGTATATTGCCCATATACCACAACCCCCTGAGGTGCCTTATTGCTATTATTAACTGTTTTCCAACGTCATTAGAGCAGTACAAATATATTTTTTGTCATACCTGTGGTATACGGTCTGATATACCACGGCTGTCAGCCAACTACACAATTGATCAAATTAACCAACTCATCTTCAAGCTTTGATTTGAATCGTACTAGAGCAACAACCTAAATGTGCACCCAGGGGAGTCCCAAGAACGAGTCTAGAATGCCATTCAAGCCAATCAGAAACGAGTCTTCAACAATGCCATGTTATATAATATTCCGGACTCTGGCCGTTGCTCGTTCTGATATTTCCTTCTTTTTACTTTTTTTGGATTATGTGTGTATTGTTCTGTATAAATGTTTTGCTAGGGTATTATTACTGGACTGTTGAAGATAGAAACACAAGCATTTCACTGCACCTGCGATAACATCTGCAAATCTGTGTACACAACCAATAAACTTCGATTTGGTTTGACCTCTATCTTAAGCTGCACTTTTGAAATCTCGCCACAGGATGGCGCCATCTGAGTTGCATACAAAAGCCACAAGCTATTTGTAACCATGCAGTAGTGTCTTGTAACCATGCAGTAGTGCCTTGTAACCATGCAGTAGTTTCTTGTAACCATGCAGTAGTTTCTTGTAACCAGCAGTAGTGTCTTGTAACCATGCAGTAGTTTCTTGTAACCATGCAGTAGTTTCTTGTAACCATGCAGTAGTGTCTTGTAACCATGCAGTAGTGTCTTGTAACCATGCAGTAGTGTCTTGTAACCATGCAGTAGTTTCTTGTAACCATGCAGTAGTTTCTTGTAACCATGCAGTAGTGTCGTGATGAGCAAATTCATGAGCTGCTGTATACAGTGGGTGAGTTCGCAAATTCACCTTGGCTATCTATTCCGATTTCAGAGCACTCATTTGAGTGTGCCAGAGCGCAGAATAACTAATGAATTTACCAACACCTGCTGAATATGTCTGTTGTAAGTAAACATCGTCAAAAAAGCGTAATTAAATTGTTTGCCAGCAGCACAGTTAGTCACCAACGCTCTGGGATAACATGAAAACAGCCTAACCAGCTCTCTTAGGGAGAGTAAAACGGTCAGAGTTAAGTGCTCTTTGTGTCTGGAAGTAGCTAGCAAGCTAGCCAACATTAGCCAGTTAGCTTTGACTGCTTTAGTTTGACTTCCGTTGTGAGGTCAGAACGCTCCGATCCACCCTACTCCTCCGGCCAGAGGGTCAGAATTTACGAACACCCGGAGTGCACTCTGAGCACCCTCTGGCACTTCAGATTGAATTTATGAACACACCCTGTTCCGTTTTTCAGAAGAAACATTTTGTTGTCTGTTTTTTTATTTTTTATTCCCTCTCAAACCAATCCTAAGTGCTTTTGTTCAAACATTTTCTAAGACATCCTATGAGTCTCAGTATCAGCGGCCTGCGACAGACCTAGTAATCTTAGTTTGGGTCAGTGTTTACCCTGGGACCCTAACTTGGGGGAACAGGTCAACAGGTATTTAAGCCCCTCCAATACACCTGTTCAGCTTAGATATTTGTCACTGATAGGCCTATAGTTAATACTGTGTTGTTACTGATCAAGTCTATTTCTGAGGGCAACCATTTTGTGACCATACTGTTTTGAAGAAATGTTTGGGGTGTGGTTGATTGAACTAATTAGGTCGGCCTATGTGTTAACTCTGGTTCTCAGTGTTTGTTTTTTCAAGTTTGACATACAGCATGTCTACATATTGGCTTTAGATTTGATGCTAAATCTATCCTACTTCCCTCCTCTCTCCCCACATGAAAAAATACTACAGTTTACTAGAATACTGCATTACTTACAATATAATTATGTAGTGTACTGTAGAATACTATACTACACACTGTAGTATCCCTTGATCGTGAAGTACTTACTATAGAATATTGTAGTATACTACAGAATACAATAGTAAATACTACAGTAGTTTCTGAAAAAAAATATTACAGTAATCTTCAAAAACACAACACTTTTTTAACTATAGTAAATACCACAGTATTTAATTAGCATATATGCTGCTCATTCCTCTTCCCCATATCTCAATTTACGCCACCCGTATGTGAGAAACTTACATGTTAAGTATAGACCATATTGTGTTGCCTACAGATTTTAGAAAATGTGCTCTTTTAGTATTTCTCCAGTAGATTTCCTCAAGGAGAAGGTCTACACATTTATGTCAAAGATAACGAGACAAAAACACTATAGTAAATACTACAGTAATGTCTGCAAAAACACTACAGTATACTACAATTAATTACCATAGTGCATATACAACAGTTTTCTTTTACTACAGTATTAATACTATAGTTAACTGTAAATACTACAGTGAATACTACAGTAATATAAATATAGTAATACTATAGTATTTTTTCATGTGTTTCCTTTCTCCTGTGAAAGCAACCCAATGCAACCTGAGCTCTCTCACCCTAATTCTATTATCTCTCATGTTTACAGTTACAGTAGGGATTAGGCCTGCGCTGCAGGCTGCCAACTGTGGACTTACAGTATAGGTACAGTTACAGTAGGGATTAGGCCTGCGCTGCAGGCTGCCAACTGTGGACTTACAGTATAGGTACAGTTACAGTAGGGATTAGGCCTGCGCTGCAGGCTGCCAACTGTGGATTTACAGTATAGGTACAGTTACAGTAGGGATTAGGCCTGCGCTGCAGGCTGCCAACTGTGGACTTACAGTATAGGTACAGTTACAGTAGGGATTAGGCCTGCGCTGCAGGCTGCCAACTGTGGACTTACAGTATAGGTATAGTTACAGTAGGGATTAGGCCTGCACTGCAGGCTGCCAACTGTGGACTTACAGTATAGGTACAGTTACAGTAGGGATTAGGCCTGCGCTGCAGGCTGCCAACTGTGGACTTACAGTATAGGTACAGTTACAGTAGGGATTAGGCCTGCGCTGCAGGCTGCCAACTGTGGACTTACAGTATAGGTACAGTTACAGTAGGGATTAGGCCTGCGCTGCAGGCTGCCAACTGTGGACTTACAGTATAGGTACAGTTACAGTAGGGATTAGGCCTGCGCTGCAGGCTGCCAACTGTGGACTTACAGTATAGGTACAGTTACAGTAGGGATTAGGCCTGCGCTGCAGGCTGCCAACTGTGGATTTACAGTATAGGTACAGTTACAGTAGGGATTAGGCCTGCGCTGCAGGCTGCCAACTGTGGATTTACAGTATAGGTACAGTTACAGTAGGGATTAGGCCTGCGCTGCAGGCTGCCAACTGTGGACTTACAGTATAGGTACAGTTACAGTAGGGATTAGGCCTGCGCTGCAGGCTGCCAACTGTGGATTTACAGTATAGGTACAGTTACAGTAGGGATTAGGCCTGCGCTGCAGGCTGCCAACTGTGGAGTTACAGTATAGGTACAGTTACAGTAGGGATTAGGCCTGCGCTGCAGGCTGCCAACTGTGGATTTACAGTATAGGTACAGTTACAGTAGGGATTAGGCCTGCGCTGCAGGCTGCCAACTGTGGACTTACAGTATAGGTACAGTTACAGTAGGGAGTCCTGTAGCTCAGTTGGTAGAGCATGGCGCTTGTAACGCCAGGGTAGTGGGTTCGATCCCCGGGACCACCCATACGTAGAATGTATGCACACATGACTGTAAGTCGCTTTGGATAAAAGCGTCTGCTAAATGGCATATATTGATTAGGCCTGCGCTGCAGGCTGCCAACTGTGGATTTACAGTATAGGTACAAAACTGCTAACGTCATTTAATCACAGCAAGCATCTCAGAGTAGGAGTGCTGATCTAGGATCAGTTCCCCCTGTCTTATATTTTATTAATTATTATCAAAAATTATACCATGGCATTGTTGAAAAGTCATTTCTGATTGGCTTGAAGGACGTTCTAGAGCGTGAATTATTTCCCTACAACGCACTGTATATCAGCACGGTACAATTCAATGGCTATAGTTCATCCTTACATGGTCTATTGAGCTGCTTTTGAAAGCAAACGTCTAATTGAAAACATTATTGGCGTTGTTGAATTCAATTTTCATAATAGCAAACTAGGACTGATGGCCTGGTTAGCTAATAGTCAATTCTGTTTATTTTGTTACCAAGGCAACTACTGTAGCTATCTAGTATGGTGTAACAGGGGACAATCAACTCCTGGCGCTATGAGTTCTCTGGAAAATAATGCCACTCCGTGGAAACTTCCACAGTTCATTATTTTCCAGGGAACCCATAGCGCCTCATTGATTATCGCTCACGTATAATAACGCTAAAACAGATCTTAGATTTGCACTCCTATTCTGAGAGGCTTTTATGAGTACAAGGCCTGGATTTATGGGCATGAACCTGATGCGTGAGTTGTTCAAAATAGAAGCACAGAAACTGCTTCTCTGGTTTATGATTCAGGAACTACTCTTGCAGTCAAGGTACATCTCTGGCATAGATCAAAAGCTTGGTGTACTTTTTGAAACTATGGTTGGGACGACAGCTTTGCAGATTTAATGACACGTTCAGAGGTCTTTTCTTTTGGGTAATGAGGTTAATATATGGATGTACAGGCGCCAGTGACAGCCCTCACCCAATGACCCTGGATAAAGTGTGTGTGTGTGTGTGTGTGTGTGTGTGTGTGTGTGTGTGTGTGTGTGTGTGTGTGTGTGTGTGTGTGTGTGTGTGTGTGTGTGTGTGTGTGTGTGTGTGTGTGTGTGTGTGTGTGTGTGTGTGTGTGTGTGTGTGTGTGTGTGTGTGTGTGTGTGTGTGTGTGTGTGTGTGTGTGTGTGTGTGTGTGTGTGTGTGTGTGTGTGTGTGTGTGTGTGTGTGTGTGTGTGTGTGTGTGTGTGTGTGTGTCAGAGATGGAACGGTTGTCACACACCTAGGACCGAAGCCGTTTGCCGCTCTGTAGTGTTTTTGATGGATGACTCTCATGCACCAATGACAAACAGCAACGAAGGGCAGGCCGGCATATTATAGCCTGGTTTACTGAGTTAATAGACACAAGCTCCTTAGTCTACTTGGAATGCAACTTAGGTAGCCAATTCAATGTACTGTACACACTATTTTCAGGTTAAAATAGTTCCATTTCACTGTGACTGACCAGGCTTTAGAGAGATGTTTTAATAATTTTGTCTCAAGATTTGCAATGAACAGGGACAGTTGATGAACAACTGTTCTTATAATAAAAACATTTGCGGTACCTACTATATGACTGCTGTTTTTACAACCGTCTGAGGTAAAGCAGTGTACTGTTACATTTTAGACAAGTCTATTTCACTGTATCTCCCTATGTAATGGTTAAACATTTACTCTGTCTGATTTTAAAGTTTAATACGTCTATTTTGAGAGTCTGATACCTCTGCATTAAACATTACAGTAAATGCTACTTTGAGGGACCAAATGACTCAATCATTGTGATAATGTCCTATAAGCCATTATGCACTATTTCCTCAGCTTGCTTTCCACACGCCGTCCATCATTCTCCTTAGTTCCTGGTGTGTTCTGAAGGATCCTCTTATCTCTTCTACTTAATCGTATGTTTAATCAGTGCTTGGGTTGTGTAGCCGGAGAGTGAGTGCCAGGGCATATTCAGTGGGGCGCACAACGGAAAACGTTTTAAAACAGTCTGCAACAGAGAACGAAAATGAGCGTTTTCTTAGTTCAGGTAGTTGTCCCTCTCTGTTTCGGTCTGCTTTCTTCAGTTTGGTGCCTAATGAATATGGCCCTGCGGCTGTCTCCTTGGGTCTGGCTGGAATTTGAAGGCTGTATGTGGGTGTGGAAAGTGTCTCTGACGGGTTAGCTTTACACTCCCTCCAGTCTGCTCAGCTCCTCTATTGGAACCACATGTCGTCTCGCACAAAACACGACACAGATCAGGGGAGGCCGGGAGGGGACTGGCTGGCAGCTAATCAGTTCCAGCATTGCTGTAATAGTACTGAAGTTACTAGAGGGAGAGTAGATAGAATGTAAAGAGTGTGTACCAAATATTTGCCCATAGCAATCTAACCACTTGGGGAATCAAAAGTAGCTTTGAAGGATCTATCTTTCACAGTAAATCATTTTGTTTTTAACCCAGAGATGATGGTTTAACGAAAATCACCCAGATTATCGTGTAAGGTTAGCTGACACGGAGTGGGCATCTTGTCATGTTTACCAGATTGGGTGGTGGCACGTAACTCTACATATCAGAGCAGCACCATCCAATGATGTGAAGACAGTAGACACAGAGAAAGCATGAAGTTCTCTCTCATGAATCTTCATCTTTCTTCAATCAATAGTAGCCAGCAGCCCCACCATCCGCCTGCTTCCCACTGCTGGCTGTATTGCCTCTTAAATGAATCTGCCCTGTAGAGGTGGTTGATCCTTGGATGGGAGATGGTGCTGGATGTGTTGTCAGACGGCCAGTAGGGGGCACTCTTCCCAATGGTCTATGGAGACCCCAATAGCAGGGGTGAATTGAAATGGCGGCTGAACTTACAACAAATGCCTCGTTGTACATTCCCACCTACTCTTTTCTCTATGGTCATTAGCACAGTATACATAATCGCAATTTATTGGTGAATTGAACCTTGGTGCACGCCATAGTTTAAAAACTCTGTGGATAGTGCTAAAAACAATGACGTCACATCTATATGCACGTTCACCATTGAGTTACAGTAACTCTGGGTCATTGAAACCCATTTTGGAATGTGGGAAATCACGCCACACCACCGCTGTGTCAAGGCAAGAGCCTATCAGTAAAGAATAATGAATCACCTCTCCATAAAATACTCATTGTGATAAAAAAAGAGGACATTATAATCCCAATTCCTTCAGTGAGACTTACAGGGCCTTCAGAAAGTATTCATGCACCTTCCACACTTTTGTTGTGTTACAGCCTGAATTCAAAATGTATTAATTAAATTGTGTTTCTTTCTCACCGATCTGCACACAATTCCCCATAATGACTTATTGAAAACATGTATTTAGAAATGTTAGTTCTGTATTTAATTTTCAATAAATGTGCTATCTCACACAGTGCATTCAGAAAGTATTCAGACCCCTTAAATTTTTCCACATTTTGTTACGTTACAGCCTTATTCTAAAATTGATTAAATCGTCCGTCCCCCCCTCATCAATCTACACATAATACCCCATAATGACAAAGCAAAAACAGGTTAATATCCCATAATGACAAAGCAAAAACACATTTTCAAAATTTTTGCAAATTTATTAGAAAATAAACTGAAATATCAAGTATTCAGACCTTTACTCAGTAATTTGTTGAAGAACGTTTGGCAGCGATTACAGCCTCAAGTCTTCTTGGGTATGACGCTATATGCTTGGCACACCTGTATTTGGGGAGTTTCTCCCATTCTTCTCTGCAGATCATCTCAAGCTTTGTCATGTTGGATGGGGAGCGTCGCTGCACAGTTATTTTCAGGTCTCTCCAGAGATGTTTGATCGGGTTCAAGTCCAGAATCAAGGACATTAAGAGACTGGTCCTGAAGCCACTCCTGCGTTGTCTTGGCTGTGTTGTCCTGGTGGAAGGTGAACCTTCGCCCCAGTCTGAGGTCCTGAGCGCTCTGGAGCAGGTTATCATCAAGGATCTTTCTGTACTTTGCTCCGTTCATCTTTCCCTCAATCCTGACTAGTCTCCCTGTCCCTGCCACTGAAAAACCTCCCCACAGCATGATGCTGCCACCACCTTGCTTCACCGTAGGGACGGTTCCAGGTTTCCATTAGACGTGACGCTTGACATTCAGGCCAAAGAGTTCAATCTTGGTTTCATCAGACCAGAGAATCTTGTTTCTAATGGTCTGAGAGTCTTTAGGTGCCTTTTGGCAAACTCCAAGCGGGCTGTCATGTGCCTAGTGGCTTCCGTCTGGCCACTCTACCATAAAGGCCTGATTGGTGGAATGCTGCAGAGATGGTTGTCCATCTGAAAGGTTCTCCCATCCCCACAGAAGTACTCTCAGAGTGACCATCGTGTTCTTGGTCACCTCCCTGACCAAGACCCTTCCCCCCCGATTGCTCAGTTTGGCCAGGCGGCCAGCTCTATTAAGTCTTGGTGGTTCCAAACTTGTTCCATTTAAGAATGATAAAGGCCATTGTGTGACCTTCAACGCTGCAGACATTTTTTGGTACCCTTCCCCATATCTGTACCTCGATACAATTCTGTCTCGGAGCTCTAAGGACAATTCCTTTGACCTCATGGCTTGGTTTTTGCTCTGACATGCACTGCCAACTGTGGGACCTTATATAAACAGGTGTGTGCCTTTCCAAATCATGTCCAAACAATTGAATTTACCACAGGTGAACTCCAATCCTGTTGTAGAAACATTTCAAGGATGATCAATGGAAACAGGATGCACCTGAACTCAATTTCGAGTCTTATAGCGAAGGGTCTGAATATTTATATAAATAAGGTATTTCTGTTATTTATTTTTAATAAATTATCAAACATTTCTGAAAACCTGTTTTCGCTTTGTCATTATGGGGTATTGTGTGTAGATTGATGATTTTTTTATTTAATCCATTTTAGAATAAGGCTGTAATGTAACAAAATGTGGGAAAATGTCAAGGGGTCTGAATACTTTCCGAATGCACCGTACATCCCTGAGTCATGACTTTATATAAGCACCTTTGACAGTGATGATGACTTTGAGTCTTAGAGCTTTCCACACCTGGATTATGCAACATTTGCCCATTTAAAAAAAATGTTTTATTCTTCAAACTCTGTCAAATTAGTTGTTGATCGTTGCTAGACAGTCATTGTCAAGTCTTGCCATTAGATTTTCAAGTATATTTAAGTCAAAATAGCCACTCAGGAACATTCACTGGCTTCTTGGTAGAAACTATTGTCATGCAGGTGAAAGAGGACCCAAACGCGACTTAACAGAAACAGAGTTTATTAAAGTCCAAAACGGAATAACAGAAATCCTCTAGATTTGTAGAGGGGAAAACAACTGGAGAAGCGGCCACAGACTGCAGGTCGCTTCGGGTAGGCGCAGGCCGTAGTCGACTGAGACACCTGCTCACACGCAGCATCTGATGAAGGCACAAAACACGACAGGACAGGGTGATACACAATCACGGCAAAAACACGACAGGACAGGGCGAAACGCAATCACAGCATGGTGAATACAATACAAGGAACCGACGGAACAGGAACGGATCACAAAGGAATAAATAGGGACTCTAATCAGGGGAAAGGATCGGGAACAGGTGTGGGAAGACTAAATGATGATTAGGGGAATAGGAACAGCTGGGAGCAGGAACGGAACGACAGAGAGAAGAGAGAGCGAGAGAGTGAGAGAGGGAGGGGGAGAGAGAGGGATAGAACCAAACAAGACCAGCAGAGGGAAACGAATAGCATGGGGAGCACAGGGACAAGACATGACAATAAATGACAAACATGACAGTACCCCCCACTCACCGAGCGCCTCCTGGCGCACTCGAGGAGGAATCCTGGCGGCAACGGAGGAAATCATCGATGAGCGAACGGTCCAGCACGTCCCGAGACGGAACCCAACTCCTCTCCTCAGGACCGTAACCCTCCCAATCCACTAGGTATTGGTGACCCCGTCCCCGAGAACGCATGTCCATAATCTTATGTACCTTGTAAATAGGTGCGCTCTCGACAAGGACGGGAGGGGGAGGGAAGACGAACGGGGTGCGAAGAAAGGGCTTAACACAGGAGACATGGAAGACAGGATGGACGCGACGAAGATGTCGCGGAAGAAGCAGTCGCACAGCGACAGGATTGACGACCTGGGAGACACGGAACGGACCAATGAACCGCGGAGTCAACTTACGAGAAGCTGTCGTAAGAGGAAGGTTGCGAGTGGAAAGCCACACTCTCTGGCCGCAACAATACCTTGGACTCTTAATCCTGCGTTTATTGGCGGCTCTCACCGTCTGTGCCCTGTAACGGCAAAGTGCAGACCTCACCCTCCTCCAGGTGCGCTCACAACGTTGGACAAACGCTTGAGCGGAGGGAACGCTGGACTCGGCAAGCTGGGATGAGAACAGAGGAGGCTGGTAACCCAGACTACTCTGAAACGGAGATAACCCGGTAGCAGACGAAGGAAGCGAATTGTGAGCGTATTCTGCCCAGGGGAGCTGTTCTGCCCAAGACGCAGGGTTTCTGAAAGAAAGGCTGCGTAGTATGCGACCAATCGTCTGATTGGCCCTCTCTGCTTGACCGTTAGACTGGGGATGAAACCCGGAAGAGAGACTGACGGACGCACCAATCAAACGACAGAACTCCCTCCAAAACTGTGACGTGAATTGCGGGCCTCTGTCTGAAACGGCGTCTAACGGGAGGCCATGAATTCTGAATACATTCTCAATAATGATTTGTGCCGTCTCCTTAGCGGAAGGAAGTTTAGCGAGGGGAATGAAATGTGCCGCCTTAGAGAACCTATCGACAACCGTCAGAATCACAGTCTTCCCCGCAGACAAAGGCAGACCGGTAATGAAGTCTAAGGCAATGTGAGACCATGGTCGAGAAGGAATGGGGAGCGGTCTGAGACGACCGGCAGGAGGAGAGTTACCCGACTTAGTCTGCGCGCAGTCCGAACAAGCAGCCACGAAACGGCGCGTGTCACGCTCCTGAGTCGGCCACCAAAAGCGCTGGCGAATAGACGCAAGAGTGCCTCGAACACCGGGATGACCAGCTAACTTGGCAGAGTGAGCCCACTGAAGAACAGCCAGACGAGTGGAAACAGGAACGAAAAGGAGGTTACTAGGACAAGCGCGCGCGACGCAGTGTGCGTGAGTGCTTGCTTAACCTGTCTTTCAATTCCCCAGACTGTTAACCCGACAACACGCCCATAAGGAAGAATCCCCTCGGGATCAGTAGAAGCCACAGAAGAACTAAACAGACGGGATAAGGCATCAGGCTTGGTGTTCTTGCTACCCGGACGGTAAGAAATCACAAACTCGAAACGAGCGAAAAACAACGCCCAACGAGCTTGACGGGCATTAAGTCGTTTGGCAGAACGGATGTACTCAAGGTTCTTATGGTCTGTCCAAACGACAAAAGGAACGGTCGCCCCCTCCAACCACTGTCGCCATTCGCCTAGGGCTAAGCGGATGGCGAGCAGTTCACGGTTACCCACATCATAGTTGCGCTCAGATGGCGACAGGCGATGAGAAAAATAAGCGCAAGGATGAACCTTATCGTCAGACTGGAAGCGCTGGGATAGGATGGCTCCCACGCCTACCTCTGAAGCGTCAACCTCGACAATGAATTGTCTAGTGACGTCAGGAGTAACGAGGATAGGAGCGGACGTAAAACGTTCTTTTAGAAGATCAAAAGCTCCCTGGGCGGAACCGGACCACTTAAAACACGTCTTAACAGAAGTAAGAGCTGTGAGAGGGGCAGCAACTTGACCGAAATTACGAATGAAACGCCGATAGAAATTAGCGAAACCTAAAAAAGCGCTGCAACTCGACACGTGACCTTGGAACGGGCCAATCACTGACAGCTTGGACCTTAGCGGAATCCATCTGAATGCCTTCAGCGGAAATAACGGAACCGAGAAAAGTAACGGAGGAGACATGAAAAGAGCACTTCTCAGCCTTTACGTAGAGACAATTCTCTAAAAGGCGCTGTAGAACACGTCGAACGTGCTGAACATGAATCTCGAGTGACGGAGAAAAAATCAGGATATCGTCAAGATAGACAAAAACAAAAATGTTCAGCATGTCTCTCAGAACATCATTAACTAATGCCTGAAAAACAGCTGGCGCATTGGCGAGACCGAACGGCAGAACCCGGTACTCAAAATGCCCTAACGGAGTGTTAAACGCCGTTTTCCACTCGTCCCCCTCTCTGATGCGCACGAGATGGTAAGCGTTACGAAGGTCCAACTTAGTAAAGCACCTGGCTCCCTGCAGAATCTCGAAGGCTGATGACATAAGGGGAAGCGGATAACGATTCTTAACCGTTATGTCATTCAGCCCTCGATAATCCACGCAGGGGCGCAGAGTACCGTCCTTCTTTTTAACAAAAAGAACCCCGCCCCGGCCGGAGAAGAAGAAGGCACTATGGTACCGGCGTCAAGAGACACAGACAAATAATCCTCGAGAGCCTTACGTTCGGGAGCCGACAGAGAGTATAGTCTACCTCGAGGAGGAGTGGTCCCCGGAAGGAGATCAATACTACAATCATACGACCGGTGAGGAGGAAGGGAGTTGGCTCGGGACCGACTGAAGACCGTGCGCAGATCATGATATTCCTCCGGCACTCCTGTCAAATCGCCAGGTTCCTCCTGAGAAGTAGGAACAGAAGAAACGGGAGGGATGGCAGACATTAAACACTTCACATGACAAGAAACGTTCCAGGATAGGATAGAATTACTAGACCAATTAATAGAAGGATTATGACATACTAGCCAGGGATGACCCAAAACAACAGGTGTAAACGGTGAACGGAAAATCAAAAAGAAATAGTCTCACTGTGGTTACCAGATACTGTGAGAGCTAAAGGTAGTGTCTCAAATTTGATACTGGGAAGATGACTACCATCTAAGGCAAACATGGGCGTAGGCCTGTCTAACGGTCTGAAAGGAATGTTATGTTTCCGAACCCATGCTTCGTCCATGAAACAACCCTCAGCCCCAGAGTCAATCAAAGCACTGCATGTAGCACCCGAACCGGTCCAGCGTAGATGGACCGACATAGTAGTACAAGATCTAGATGAAGGGACCTGAGTAGTAGCGCTCACCAGTAGCCCTCCGCTTACTGATGGACTCTGGCCTCTTACTGGACATGAATTAACAAAATGTCCAGCAACTCCGCAATAGAGGCACAGGCGGTTGGTGATCCTCCGTTCCCTCTCCTTATTCGAGATGCGAATCCCTCCCAGCTGCATGGGCTCAGTCTCAAAGCCAGAGGAGGGAGATGGTTGCGATGCGGAGCAGGGAAACACCGTTGATGCGAGCTCTCTTCCACGAGCCCGGTGACGAAGATCTACCCGTCGTTCTATGCGGATGGCGAGAGCAATCAAAGAATCCACATCTGATGGAACCTCCCGGGAGAGAATCTCATCCTTAACCACTGCGTGGAGTCCCTCCAGAAAACGAGCGAGCAGCGCCGGCTCGTTCCACTCACTAGAGGCAGCAAGAGTGCGAAACTCAATGGAATAATCCGTTATGGACCGTTCACCTTGGCATAAGGAAGCCAGGGCCCTAGAAGCCTCCCCACCAAAAACTGAACGGTCAAAAACCCGAATCATCTCCTCTTTAAAGTTCTGGAATCTGTTAGAGCAATCAGCCCTTGCCTCCCAGATAGCTGTGCCCCATTCTCGAGCCCGGCCAGTAAGGAGTGAAATGACGTAAGCAACCCGAGCTCTCTCTCTAGAGTATGTGTGGGGTTGGAGAGAGAACACAATCTCACACTGCGTGAGAAAGGAGCGGCACTCAGTGGGCTGCCCGGAGTAGCAAGGTGGGTTATTAACCCTGGGTTCTGGAGGCTCGGCAGGCCAGGGAGTAACAGGTGGCACGAGACGTAGACTCTGGAACTGTCCAGAGAGGTCGGAAACCTGAGCGGCCAGGTTCTCCACGGCATGGCGAGCAGCAGACAATTCCTGCTCGTGTCTGCCGAGCATGGCTCCTTGGATCTCGACGGCAGTGTAACGAGCGTCTGAAGTCGCTGGGTCCATTCCTTGGTCGGTTCCTTCTGTCATGCAGGTGAAAGAGGACCCAAACGCGACTTAACAGAAACAGAGTTTATTAAAGTCCAAAACGGAATAACAGAAATCCTCTAGATTTGTAGAGGGAAAACAACTGGAGAAGCGGCCACAGACTGCAGGTCGCCGGGTAGGCGCAGGCCGTAGTCGACTGAGACACCTGCTCACACGCAGCATCTGATGAAGGCACAAAACACGACAGGACAGGGTGATACACAATCACGGCAAAAACACGACAGGACAGGGCGAAACGCAATCACAGCATGGTGAATACAATACAAGGAACCGACGGAACAGGAACGGATCACAAAGGAATAAATAGGGACTCTAATCAGGGGAAAGGATCGGGAACAGGTGTGGGAAGACTAAATGATGATTAGGGGAATAGGAACAGCTGGGAGCAGGAACGGAACGACAGAGAGAAGAGAGAGCGAGAGAGTGAGAGAGGGAGGGGGAGAGAGAGGGATAGAACCAAACAAGACCAGCAGAGGGAAACGAATAGCATGGGGAGCACAGGGACAAGACATGACAATAAATGACAAACATGACAACTATAGTGTAGATTTGGCCTTGTGTTTTAGGTTTTTGCACCCAAACATAACACTTTGTATTCAGGACAACAACAAAAAATGACTTTGACACATTTTCTGCAGTACTACTTATTGGAAACAAGATGTTTTGGAATATTTTTAATCTCCACAGGCTTCCTTCTTATCACTCTGTCATTTAGGTTAGTACTGTAGAGTAACTACAATGTTGTTGATCCATCCTCACTTTTCTCCTTTCACAGCCATTAAACTCTGTAACTGTTTTAAAGTCACCATTGGCCTCATGGTGAAATCCCTGAGCTGTTTCCTTCCTCTCCGGGAACTCAGTTAGGATGGGCGCCTGTATCTTTGTAGTGACTGGGTGTATTGATACACCATCCAAAGTGTAATTAATAACTTCACCATGCTCAAAGGGGATATTGAATGCCAGCTATTTTACTTTTTACCCATCTACCAATAGGTGCCATTCTTCGCAAGGCATTGAAAACCTGCCTGGTCTTTGTGGTTGAATCTGTGTTTGAAATTCACAGTTCGACTGAGGGACCTTACAGATAATCATGTTAAACATTATTTTTGCACACAGAGTCCATGCAACATATTACTGTATGTGACTTTTTTACTCCTGAATATATTTAGGTTTGCGCTAACAAACCCAGCTTTTCATTTATTATTAATTTGGCAAAAAAAAAAAATCATTATAGGATATTGTGTGTAGGACAGTGACCCCAAAAAATCTACATCAAAATCAATTTTAAATTCAGGCTGTAACACAACAAAATGTGGAAAAAGTCAAGGGGTGTGAATACTTTCTGAAGGCTCTGTATAGCTCATCCCTTATTTGACAGACGTGAAATGCTGGATATTAATTTGATCACCCTGTTGCACGAGAAATTTTCTTCAAAGCAGGAAATGTAAAACTTGTTGTGTATTTAAGGTTTTAAAATGACTTCTGAAGTTTTATCATTTGGACTTTGACATTTCAGACTTCTTTCACGAAAAAGACTGTATATCAACCCCTACAAAATGTTCATTAATTATAATTGTTGCTGCAGGATTATTTTACTGTTTTAGCAAAAACCCTGCCTTTTCGATGCAGAGTAGGGACTATAGGAGGCCCTATAGCCACCCTACACTTCATCATCAGCGGCTTAGTGCGGTCGCTCAGTTAGCTTTTCATTAATGGACCTGCCACTTTAAACTGATGCATGGGGTGCCAGCCAAAGGTCTCTTGAAGTGAGGCCAGCTATGCAGCTATACTGCCACACACACACACGCACACGCACACGCACGCGCACGCACGCACACACACACACACACACACACACACACACACACACACACACACACACACACACACACACACACACACACACACACACACACACACACACACACACACACACACACACACACACACACACCACAGCACACCTCAACAGACTGACAGCTATTGTAGTCCTGGATGTTGTATAGTCTGATCACACCACAGTCAGTAAAGGTCGTAGCCAAAGTAGTTGTTGAAATCTACCTGTGCCCATAACCTACATTAGCGGACGCATTTTCCCTCTGACGATTGGAGACAGATGAAACTCTTTATTGTTGATCAATAAAGTACAACATACATCACATACATTACCAGTCCAAAGTTTGGACACACCTACTCAATCAAGGGTTTTTCTTTATTTAAAAAAAACGATTTTCTACATTGTAGAATGATAGACATCAATACTATGAAATAACAAATATGGAATCATGTAGTAACAAAAAAAAACGTGTTAAACATATACAAATATTTTTTAGATTTTAGATTCTTCAAAGTTGCCACCCTTTGCCTTGATGACAGTTTTGCACACTCTTGGCATTCTCTCAACCAGCTTCGTGAGGAATGCTTTTCCAACGGTCTTGAAGGAGTTCCCACATATGCTGAGCACTTACTGGCTGCTTTTCCTTCACTTGGCGGTCCAACTCATCCCAAACCATCTCAAATGGTTTGAGGTCGGGTGATTGTGGAGGCCAGGTCATCTGATGCAGCACTCCAGCACTCTCCTTGGTCAAATAGGCCTTACACAGCCTGGTGGTGTGTTTTGGGTCTTTGTCCTGTTGAAAAACAAATGATAGACCCACTAAGCGCAAACCAGATGGGACGGTGTAGTATCACTGCAGAATGCTGTGGTAGCCACACTGGTTAAGTGGGCCTTGAATTCTAAATAAATCACAGACATTGTCACCAGTAAAGCACCCCCACACCATCACACCTCCTCCTCCATGCTTCACGGTGGGAACCACACATGCAGAGATGATCCGTTCACCTTCTCCGCGTCTCACAAAGACACGGGGGTTGGAACCAAAAATCTCACATTTGGACTCATCAAACCAAAGGTCAGATTTCCACTGGTCTAATGTCCATTGCTCTTATTTCTTGGCCCAAGCAAGTCTCTTCTTATTATTGATGTCCTTTAGTAGTGGTTTCTTTGCAGAAATTTGACCATGAAGGCCTGATTCAGTCTCATCTGAACAGTTGAAGTTGATGTGTCTGTTACTTGAACTCTGAAGCATTTATTTGGGCTTCAATTTCTGAGGCAATTTCTAACTCTAATGAACTTATCCTTCGCAGCAGAGGTAACTCTGGTCTTCCTTTCCTGTGGCGGTCCTCATGAGAGACAGTTTCATCATAGTACTTGATGGTTTTTGCGACTGCACTTGAAGAAACGTTCAAAGTTCTTGACATTTTCTGGATTGACTGACCTTCATGTCTAATTAAAGTAATGATGGACTGTTGTTTCTCTTTGCGCTGTTCTTTCCATAATATGGACTTGGTCTTTTACCAAAATAGGGCTATCTTCTGTATACCACACTACCTTGTTACAACCGAACTGATTGGCTCAAATGCATTAAGAAGGAAAGAAATTCCACAAATGAACTTTTAACAAGGCACACCTGTTAATTGAAATGATTTCCAGGTGACTACCTCGTGAAGCTGGTTGAGAGAATGCCAAGAGTGTGCAAAGCTGTCATCGAGGCAAAGGGTGGGGGTTCTTTGAAGATCAAAATATATTTAGATTTGTTTAACACTTTTTTGGTTACTACATGATTCCATATGTGTTATTTCATAGTTTTGATATATTCACTATTATTCTACAATGTAGAAAATAGTAAAAATAAAGAAAAACCCTTGAATTGAGTAGGTGTGTCCAAACTTTTGACTGGTACTGTACTTTATTAACATCTACATCTTACATATTTAAATAATATTGTTTTTATATTCTTTGGTCTCACTATGTTTGTGATAATGCTCAAATCTGGATTCAATAAAAATGTCTGCAAAATGGCAGGTTTTGTGCCTGATGGTGACCTAACAAACTCAAACAAATGGTCGGTCCTGTCACGGTCTGAAGTCTGTGGGTTTACGGCAATGTTACATTATCTGGAGGAAAGTAGCGGAGGTGTGTGTGTGTGTGTGTGTGTGTGTGTGTGTGTGTGTGTGTGTGTGTGTGTGTGTGTGTGTGTGTGTGTGTGTGTGTGTGTGTGTGTGTGTGTGTGTGTGTGTGTGTGTGTGTGTGTGTGTGTGTGTGTTTAACTATACTTGTTGGGACCAGAAGTCCCCACAGGAATATTTTAAATCAATCAACATTTTTACAAACTGGGGACATTTTGTTAGTCCCCACAAGGTCAAATGCGATTTCTAGGTGGTTTCCGGTCAAGGTTTGAGCCAATCAGTGTTAGGGTTAGAATTTGGTTTAGCGTTAGGAGTGAGGGTTAGTTTTCAGGTTGGGAGCTAGTATTTGACCAGGGTTAGGAGCTAGTATTTGACCAGGGTTAGGAGCTAGTATTTGACCAGGGTTAGGAGCTAGTATTTGACCAGGGTTAGGAGCTAGTTTTCGACCAGGGTTAGGAGCTAGGGTTAGTTTGGGGTTACGGTTAGGTTTTGGGGTTAAGGTAAGGGTACGGGGTTAGGGAAAATAGGATTCTGATTGGGACTGAATTATGTGTCCCCACAAGGTTAATTATACGTGTGTGTGTATGTATGTGTGTGTGTGTGTGTGTGTGTGTGTGTGTGTGTGTGTGTGTGTGTGTGTGTGTGTGTGTGTGTGTGTGTGTGTGTGTGTGTGTGTGTGTGTGTGTGTGTGTGTGTGTGTGTGTGTGTGTGTGTGTGTGTGTGTGTGTGTGTGTGTGCATGCGTGTAGAGTTTTGACTTCTGCTGTCATTTCAACATGCAGGAACACAAATACGTGTGGCCATAACTATTCTTCGGGTTGCTAGTATACAAGATTGAGTTTGAATGTGTGTGTGAATGCATTAGCTCAGTCAATACATAGTGGGGATCTGACCCTGACACTGTGGTGGTCATGTAGGCCTGGATAGAAGACTCCCAGGTTCCTTAGCCTTCATCCGCATGGCCAACAGACTGGATGACTTATACTCTGTCTCGGGCCCCGGCTCAAAGGAGTGGCCCCCGAGGGCCCCAGGGAAGCTGTGGAGGGAGTAGAGGCCGTTGATGCCAGGGTGGTGTTGGGGGTGATGGTGAGGGTGGTGTGGGTGGCTGGAAGACGGGGGCATGCCCATAAAACCCACAGAGGGGAGGTTGCTGTGGGGATGGGGGTAAGGGCTCATACAGGAGGAAGACATGGTGTCAGGGCCCAGGACACAGCCCCCGCCGGACCCCCCTCCTGCACCTGGCCACAGGTTGCTCTGCATCTACAAAGGAAGAGAGCAGTCTGATTAGAGACCAATGACGACGCTCCACTGCATAAAGGTAATTCCCATCATGCTATTTGAAATTTAAATGCCAATGCTTGGTAATTCAATGTATGGGTCTATATCATTATTGATTGGTTTGATTGGTTGATTGATTGGTTTAAAGGATTTTAATTAGTCTGTGATGATAATGATAGAAGGGTTATAGCTAGTGACCTATGACCTAAGATCTATGTGTCAGGGTGTACCTGGTACGTAGAGATATTATACGTAGCAGCAAAGATCTATGTGACAGGGTGTACCTGGTACGTAGAGTTATCATACGTATCAGCAAAGATCTATGTGACAGGGTGTACCTGGTACGTAGAGATATCGTACGTAGCAGCAAAGTGGTTTCGCACCTCCTGGATCTTCCCGTAGCGTTCCCTCTTCCTCCACTTGGCCCGGCGGTTCTGGAACCACACCTGACGAATCAAGAGAGAGACTAAGGGAGAGATTGGAGAGATGATTTTTCTCTACCATTATATAGGATCCCTGCCTTGCCATGTTCCTACCTGCCTGAAAGAATTTGGCTTCAATTTGTTAGAATTGTTCAATAGAACATAGAAATAGGCCCTGGGATATTGATTCATCTGGGGGGGGTGACAAATATCTAATACTATTGCAAACCTTGTTGGCTACTGTAGCAGCATGGGTAGAGGGGACTTTGTATTTTCTGTGTAGAGTGGAATTATTCTACCTGTACACGGGCCTCTGTGAGTTCGGTCCTGAGGGCCAGCTGTTCCCGGGCATAAACATCAGGGTAGTGAGTCTTCTGAAACACTTTCTCCAGCTCCTCCAACTGGAAGGTACTGAACGTGGTGCGGTTACGACGTTTCTTGTTCTTGCCCGATAGGTCGATGGAGTCTGCTATGGAGTCCCCTGGTTGGAGACCGTTGGTTGGCTCCTTCAGCTTGATGCAGCAGTCTGAGCCAATCACGGGATAGCCCATGGGCTTGGGACCCGCCTTCTCTCTGGCTGAGGGAGGAGCATACAGGGAGGGAAAGAGAGAATGGTGGTTACATGTTCAAAACAGTGTGTGTGTGTGTGTGTGTGTGTGTGTGTGTGTGTGTGTGTGTGTGTGTGTGTGTGTGTGTGTGTGTGTGTGTGTGTGTGTGTGTGTGTGTGTGTGTGTGTGTGTGTGTGTGTGTGTGTGTGTGTGTGTGTGTGTGTGTGTGTGTGTGTGTGCGCACACAAAGTACATTTCTGTGTTTAAGCAAGGCTCAGATGTCTACACGTGGTAATGTTGTCACACAGAGATGCCCAGATTACACCGCCAACCTAAGGCTGACTAGGGGTGGTTCATTAATGTCCACTGGCTACAAACGCAATATTCTCCATAATATTAAACTGAATTCATTAACGTCCACTGTAAGAGGCAGCAACGTAACATTCTGGAAAAGAATAAACAGGATGCAGGCTTGTCTTTTCTCCGGTAGATGTGAGACCAAGATCTGAACGAGAACCTTCCCATGTTGTCTCAGGGGTCTCCCAGCTCCTCCTCCCCCAATACGAGGTATGAAGGCCTGATGAGAAACGTCAACATGAGAGGTAACTGTAGTATTATGTTAAAACACTAAAGTGATCTGCTTGTGGTATCGTTTTACTACATGAACAAATGAGATAGTGTTGGACATCAACTTTAGTCGGAAATAAATGATGGTTGAGTCAGATTTGACCAGACACAACATTCCAGCCTACTGCAACACGGTTCGTTTTGATTGGCTGTCAACACCCTTCCTTAAATGAAGGTCTTGAATCACTGAGCAGAAAACAAACTCTGATGTGTGAGAATTAAACCATTTAGGAAATTAGAAATTCGACCCCCATTTGACCCATATTTGATGAGAAAGTACGATTGTGTGTATAAAATAACAAACCAATGAAATGGCAATCTACACTGAGTCTACAAAACATCATCAACAGCTGCTCTTTCCATGACATAGACCGACCAGGTGAATTCAGGTGAAAGCTATGATCCTTGTTGATGTCACTTGTTGAATCCACTCTAATAATAATAATAATAATAATATATGCTATTTAGCAGATGCTTTTATCCAAAGCGACTTACAGTCATGTGTGCATACATTCTACATATGGGTGGTCCCGGGGATCGAACCTACTACCCTGGCGTTACAAGCACCATGCTCTACCAACTGAGCTACAGAAGGACACCCACTCCAGTGTAGATGAAGAGACAGGTGATTAAAGAAGGATTTTTAAGCCTTGAGACAAATGAGACATGGATTGTGTATGTGTGCCATTCAGAAGGTAAATGGGCACGACAAAAGTTTTAAGTGCCTTTGAACGAGGCATGGTAGTAGGTGCCAGACGCACCGGTTTGTGTCTAGAATTGCAACGCTGCTGGGTTTTTCACGCTCAACAGTTTCCCATTTGTATCAAGAATGGTCCACCACCCAAAGGACATCCAGCCGACTTCACACTGTGGGAAGCAATGGAGTCAACTACAATGGAGTCAACATGGACCAGCATCTCTGTGGAACGCTTTCGACACCTTATGGAGTCCATGATGAGTGGATGACTGAAACTGTACCATAATGTTTTACCCTGGGCGTGTTTGGATGACTGGACTGTACCATAATGTTTTACCCTGGGCGTGTTTGGATGACTGGACTGTACCATAATGTTTTACCCTGGGCGTGTTTGGATGACTGGACTGTAGATAGATGTATGGATGTTATTGTTCATGTTAATTGTCCCTCACAATGAAAACAGGGAGGGGACTGTGGATCTGTCTCCGTCCGTTAGTCCGTTGCTACATTACAGTAATAGTTATTAAGTGAAATGTGTTAGTCACATGCGGGGGGGGGGCATCATTCGTAGGGACGACACGTTTACTGTTGTCTTGTTACAGTATATCTCTGTGGTCCCAGAAGAGAATCACTCTCCTTCAGTATCTGCACTCTCCCTGTGTCCCAAAGTTAAATACATGTCCTAAAGCCTCACACAGGGACCATTTGAGAGCAGTCATTTAACATCAACCTAATTCAATTTCTGTTCCAAAACAGAGGGCTTTTCTTTCACCGTAACACAACATTCCTGTCCTGCGTCTACAAAATGGAAACCCTCTACCCAATGTAGTGCATTACTGTTGACCGGGGACCCTTAGAACTCTGGTCAAATGTAGTGCACTACTGTTGACCGGGACCCTTAGGACTCTGGTCAAAAGTAGTGCACTATATAGGGAATAGGGACCCTTAGAACTCTGGTCAAAAATAGTGCACTATATAGGGAATAAGGACCCTTAGAACTCTGGTCAAAAGTAGTGCACTATATAGGGAATAGGGACCCTTAGAACTCTGGTCAAAAGTAGTGCACTATATAGGGAATAGGGACCCTTAGAACTCTGGTCAAAAGTAGTGCACTATATAGGGAATAGGGACCCTTAGAACTCTGGTCAAAAGTAGTGCACTATATAGGGAAAAGGATGCCATTTTGGATGTAACCCCATGATGTCTATTTAGCTCCAACCACACATTATAATTCATCATGCCAAGAGATTGGAAAGAGGTTATTAAGAAGTTACAATCTAAGAATAAGTATTCAAAAAGACGTCAGCCGTTCTGTAGTGTAGCTTTTACCAGTGGTGTAAAGTATTTAAGTAAAAATACTTGAAAGTACTACTGTCCTTCTGTAGCTCAGTTGTTAGAGCATGGCGCTTGTAATGCCAGGGTTGTGGGTTCGATTCCCGGGACCACCCATACGTAGAATGTATGCACACATGACTGTAAGTCGCTTTGGATAAAAGTGTCTGCTAAATGGCATATATTATTATTATTATTTACTTAAGTAGTTTTTTGGGGGGTACCTGTACTTTACTTTACTATTTATATTTTTTGACAACTATTTATTTTACTTCCTTACATTCCTAAAAAAAAAGTCCATACATTTTCCCTGACACCTTAAAGTTCTCCTTAAATGTTTAATGCTTAGCAGGACAGGATAATGGTCCAATTCACGCACTAATCAAGAAAACATCCCTGGTCATCTACTGCCTCTTATCGAGTGGACTCACAAAAACACAAATCCTTTGTTTATAAATGTTGTCTGAGTGTTGGAGCATGCCCCTGGCTAGCCATACATTAAACAAATGTTTTAAAAGTGTGGCGTCTGGTTTGCTTAATATAAGGAATTTGAAATTATTTTTTACTTTTGATACTTAAGTATATTTTGGCAATGTCATTTACATTTTGATACTCAAGTATATTTAAAACCAAATACTGTTAGATGTTTAAATCAAGTAGTATTTTACTGGGTGACTTTCACTTTTACTTGATTCATTTTCTATGAAGGAATCTTTACTTTTACTCAAGTATAACAATAGTTTTTTCTTCCAACGCTGGCTTTTACCAAGAGCCCACATCCTCTCTCCCTACGGTCCAGTGTAATTGGAGATGCACAGTATGTGAAATGCATTACAAAACGGTGCAGTCGAGATAAAGTCCAAGTGGACCCATGTGAGTATATACTGACGTCACGTGGACATTTCAGCTGTTCTCTCCCTGGCCTCTTGTTCTGTGACAAGAAAAATGTAACATTTTTGGGAGCATTGGATTGGGTTGGACAGTATTTTATAATGGACGTCTTATGCAGATTAGATCATGAGATTGAAGTCTTGAAGCGTTAGTAACAAGTTTTGCATTTTTGTAATTGTACTTTTACAAATGTAAAATGTTTTCTTTTGAATCATTTTGCATTTGTAAATTATTATTTTATGACTGTGAAGGGTCAAGAAGTGTCAACATGCATGAGATCTCAGGTTATGAATACCTGATCAATTGATCATCCCCCTATCTCAATATATCTATTTATTTCAATAACATTTTTATGCTATGTGGTATACCAACCCACTGCTCTACCATCCTTAAACCCTAACCCTCCCCCCTTCCCAAGCACCGATAGACAAAACAGGAAGACTAGTCTGCCTTTGAAGGTGTGTGAGTCTGACTGTGCCCCAGAATGTTGGACAGCAAACAACTGTCATGTAGACCACATTTCCACTCAAATCTGACCCAGAAAACCAACACTCAGGTTAAACTGCTTTAGAGTTCACAGACTGACAACAAATGGATTTCTCTTGTCCCCCCCAAAAAAGTATTCTAATCATACCAATATTTGGGGGTCTCAGGAACCGCAGTATTATATAGTCAACAACCCCTATTTTGAAAATTGTAATAAACTCTTTCATTTAGGTGTTTTTAATTTAAAAACGCTTTGTGTGCATGTGTGTGTGTGCATGTGTGTGTGTGCGTGCTTGGCGTGCATGCGCACTAGTGTGTGCGTTCCTGTGTGTGTATGCACGCCTGCGTATGTGTCAAGTGTGTGTGCGTGGGTGGGTTGTGTTTGCTAATATCTGAAGAATCTAAGAAAATAAATCATTCAAGACCACAGTCAAAGCCTATGGAAATAGAATATCATCCAGTCAATTTGACATCAGACCTGTTATCTAGATTTCAGATAAAGATAAACTGTGGAGATGGAGGTTCTCTGCTCCATCATATGGCTGGCTGTCTTTGGCAACAACATGAATCAGACTGATAGGAATGTTATTCTGAACACATACATCACTAAGTCCTTATCAGGACTCACATGTCTTCATTGGCAACTTTAGAGGATGGGATTTCAAAACTTCAATAAATAATACTGAAGAACCATGTCATATCCTAAGACTTGAGTTCATGGGATATTATACAAGTTTAATCAAGTGTTTCAAACTTTGTTGTCGTTGATCAAATCTCACATTACATTATCAAAACATCTGAGTTGGCCAAAGTTTTATCTCATTTGCATTTTCAGTTTTTAAATATTTAAGTTAATCTAGTTCTAATTTTGAATTCAATGGTATTAATGAATTGAATATATTTTACAATTATTTTGGGAATGTCCTAATGTGGTTAATTAAATGTGATGATATTGAAAAAGAAAATGTAATCTGAAAAGTTTGACGTAAACAACAAAATGTCACGGAGTCTAATTTTGCATAAAGGACATCTTGAGAATCTAATTTGGATATGTGCAACTTTACTTAGCTATACATAAACAAAAACAGAACTTTCAGATAAGAAACATGATCAAATTCAAACTTTAGCTGTATTATTATTATTATTTCAATTTATGAATGTATTTTGTGAAGGCTGCACGGGATTGATGTGTTTATACCGCACGGGTGGAAGCTTCCTGCACGGACGCCGTAATCACGCACCTAGACGGCTCAGTCACTTTCTGACCTTTGACCCGCTCGCACTTTACATCAAAACTAATTGTGACTACCAGCGTCAAGTGCAGATAAAACCCGATGACATATTTATCACCAGTGATGTGTGTCCACTTTTACCAAGTTATTTTTTTTACATTGTGATAGCCTACACTTGGTGACAAAACTAAGGTAGCCTAAAGGCTAAAATACGTTTTTAGATATAGTTGCACATTCATTTTAGTAGACCTAGACAATTACGCGGGCTATATAATTTTGTAGTCGTCTAGGCTTTATAACATGCCATGGCCCTATATATGTGTTTCAACGACGGCGCGCTATTAACGTTTTATAGGCAACATTGGGGAAATTATGTGCACCAAAAAAAGAATTCAGTTCTGAAAAAGAGCTCGCAAGGAACAAAATATAGCCCTAATTCAATATGTTAGCCCTAGTATTATCATGTGTGGACTAAGTAAGCCGGAGCAGCATTCAGATCTATACTACAAAGTAATTCCGTTTTGAGGGGAGATTTCTTTGATCCGGGCCTGCTGTGGAACACTTTGGAACAATATCATTATTTATTCAAACAAGCCGAGTAGTAATACAATTGTAGGTGAACAATTTAAAATCAGACATTTAATGAAAATGAATTACGATCATTGGAGACGTTTTTGTCCAAGGCCTTGAAAAATACGCAGGCTGTGCAGCGCCAAAGAAACTCAGAAAATATATTTATCCGAGTCACCACACTATAAAGTCAAACTTGAAACAATTCGAGGTAGCTGGCTACAGAAATGTTGATCTCCATTATCTTTATCACGATGGATTTTGCCAATGTTTGATAAGACAAACGGTTTCCACAGGCAATAGACTCAGGACATTATTCAGTTAGGCCTATATTATTTTGGTAAATAGCCTACGTTTTAATAATAATAATAATAATAATAACGATTATTATGATAATTATTACTATTTTCGTAGCCTCACACACTGATGGCCGTGATTTCGATTATTTTTTATAAAGACTCCACTTACCCTCCGAGTAATTGTCATAAAACGAGCCCTTCCCGCTTACTGATAAAACCTTTTGGTCCTGATTAATATTTTCCATGTATTTGCTGTGTTTGTTGGGCAAGGCGCGAGGATTCGTGGAGGCTGCCCCGTGCGTAAAGTCCGCGGGCGCGCCGTCGTTAAACCGTCCCATGGAGCTTGAGCTGTAGAAGTCACCCTGATCCCGGAGACTCAGACGGTGAGCGAGAGGAATATGTGTACTTTTCTGTAGTTCATCGCAGGGAAGGAACGAACCTCCAGAACTATTCTGATCCAAACCGGGAGAGTTATTCAGTGCTGTCCGGTTTGGCTGCGAAGAGAAAGATAAACAACTGTCCGCCTCCATCATGAGGTCAGTCCGGGATGCACTTTAACGACTTTACTCTGGTCCCGGTTACAGTGAAAGCAAGGTTTCTGTGCGAGCGAGAGTTTTTTCTTACTCTTTTCTTCGTTTCAAGTGGGTGGGATTTAGGAGATCATGAACAAAGACCCGTGAAACAGGGAGGACCAAGCGGGACAGTGGGCTGATATGATCCGCCAAGAATTCAATCACGTGTGATTCCTGTCGCTACAATTAACCATTTAAATCCTCGTTCATTTTGTTACAAAAACAAGCAGATGACTAATTCGGGCAGGGATATAGAGAGCATTTTACGCAAGGCACATTAAACAAACATGAAGGCGTTTTGTTATGTTCGGTGCCAAATGGCCAAATGCGCCCGAGGAAATGTATTGGTGCCCTCATTTTTTCACTTTGTTTTACAGATTATATTATTTTAGACCCAACTGTCCGGATTAATGTCAATGTAACAGTAATTCTTTGTGATTAAATTCAGGGAATGTGGGGGATATCTATGGATATCTTGTATTATATTGAATCATAATCTGTTGGCTACAATTCACGCACAACGTTGAATTTCAAGCTGTTTTTGAAGTTCTTTCTCAAATGCATTCTACTTGAAATGTTAGAATACGCATCATTTCAGTAGAACACTGCCGATACAAACAAACATTAGTGGGCCATCTGTTTTTTTAATGCTGTTGGCTACATTTTGAATATCCACAACGAAACTGAACTAAGGCATTTTAGTTGAAGATGAATATCACCTAAAATCTACTGAATAGACGAGATATCTTAGTTATGCGCTAGCTTTTATTTTCTCCTATCAATTAGACTTCATAGACCCTTTCAAGCAATAGCAACAGTTTGTCATTATACTGCTGCTCCCTTGAATAATGCATTTAACACCAAGAAAACGGGTACAGAAATATTTGTATTTTTTTACCACTGCCATGTCCCAACAGCCTTTGGATAGTCTGGATGGGGAGAACGTTTTGGCCATCTACAACCTCTGCTTGTTGGATCGTCTTGGCGGGAAGACAATGTGACATGTATTATCTGTTTACTACGTGTTTTACTTTGGTAATGGTATTACTGTGTGTGTGTGGGGGGGGGGGTATCATTGACAGACTGTCATATTCGATATGGATATGTCTTGCTTTCTTGTGGCATTTGCTTGTTTCCATTTATTTTCAAAATATCTTATTTTCCAATTCGTGAGACAGTCTTGAGTTAAAAATAAACAACAACAAAATAAAATTGCATGAAATCAAATAGAGCAGCAGGACAAGTTACGCATTTGATTAATTAAAAAAAAAAAATCAACGTCGAAACAAACAAGCAGTTGATGATTTCAGAGGTCAGAGGTCAATAGAAACTGACAATTGAAGATATTCAGAATAACCACGTACAATATCGAATGAAATTAACCAGGGCCTCGTTTCCCACAGCCTGTTGTATGTAGCGTTATGATCGTTAGAACCATATAACTTCAGCACGAAGTTGAAAACAAATACAAAGTTGCCCAAGTATTTGCAATTGTTACTAACAAATGAAGGATAAAAAATGATTCAACTGAAAAACGAGACGACTGTAATGTACTGTTAGTGGTCCTTCTGTAGCTCAGTTGGTAGAGCATGGCGCTTGTAACGCCAGGGTAGTGGGTTCGATTCCCGGGGACCACCCATACGTAGAATGTATGCACACATGACTGTAAGTCGCTTTGGATAAAAGCGTCTGCTAAATGGCATTTATTATTATTATTATATTATATAACCTATTTCAATCCCATTGAAATCAATTTAATGTTCAATCAATTGAGTTGTATTTTTTGACTAAGCTACTGTCTGTATTTTTTTTGCCTCAATGTGTTTCATGACGTGTGACAAGATGACAACAATAATGTGTCCAATTTGTGTTTTTAGTGCATGAGTATTGGTTAAGCGTAATACGCCGCCTCAATAGCCTATCTGCAGCCATAGATGGTAATATCTCTCTAGGAGCTGATCCGTCGTCAGAATTGTGGAATAATTCCAATGTTATTAAGGTAAGATTTGAATAGAGTTAGCGAACTTCTCTCTTCGTGTTTGTTTGTAAAACTTAAACAGTCGACTAGAAATATAACAATGCATCTGGTACGATCATCGCAATGCTTCAGTTAGAGCTCAACTGGGAAACGATACATTAGAAAACACCTACACATTTTATACATGTCAATGGAACATTATCAGAAATGTAAAATAAAAATAGTTTTTTTATTCATTAGGCGTACTGAAGTTAATCCTTTGCAGATGACACAGTATCAAAAGCAAAATATCGCGAATCGACAGCCACAAAAGTCTGAACAGGTAGAGGTCGTATAGTACCAACATAAAAAATAACGACATTTACTAAAAAATAAAAAAGGAAGGTTCGTTAAATAGTTGTCGGATCAGTAGGCCTACATAGTCTACTTCATAATAAATAAATAAAAGCGTTTTTTGGGCCTATTTTCGAGGCTAAATATAGTGCAGGTGGGCATCGCCATTACCTTAAACATTAATGAATTGGAGTGTAAAATTACCGAAGTTGTGATTTCACAAAACATAAATCAGATTGCAAGGGAATTATTATTTTTTCTCAGGGAATCTAGGCCTACAACCTTTTGAGTTCCATTTGAAATTAACAGAAAAGGTTAACCAATTTAAGACACTGTAAAACTTCAATGCTTCCCAGTTGGCTTTTAAATTAACTTTTCACTACTCAGTAGTATATTACCAGGTGAATAGAATGAACCTCAAATAACGTCAGCTTCTAGTAAATAGTGCTCGGAACTTGAGGTTTTGACAACAACGTTAAAGTTATCGGAAATACTGAAAACATTACTACTTTACTGTGACTAACATAATGTGACTATAAAAATAGACCTTTAAGCACTCTCATTAAATTCAAACGTTTTATGGCGGGCAGTCCAGGGTCAAACTATTATTTATTTTTCCTCAAATAAATAGCTACAGAATAGGCTAGATAAAGTTGTCGCATGAGCAAACAAGACAGAAATACACACATTCTCTGATTGAAATTTTCACTCTTTAAATATAAAACATACAACGTTTGACTACACTGCAGAAAGATGTAGCCCGTAAGATTAAAGGAATCTGACAGTTGATATTGACACGGGATCTCCAATCTGCGCCTCCATCTCTAAACACGGAGCACTTTACGGAGCTCAGAAATGGCAACGTTGGTTTTGAAGACCTCTCATAATCTTTTGGATACATATGGAGACCGCATGGAGCCAAACCTGATGGACAAGTGTGTAAACAACCGGGCCATTTGGGTATATAGGGGACATAAGTACCGTTTTTATTTAGTGTGGCGTTCCAAAAGTCTAACCTGTCAACAGAGAAGAGAAGCTATATCACTTCACTATAACATACAGAAATTGCATGACGTGTGCAGTTAAAGGGAATGTCTACCATTGCAGAACTCGTTTTATAGTTTATAGTTTATAGTAGGCTACTGTATTACTAACATATGCCTAAATTCACTCTACAGCACAGCTTCCAACAACAGCCCACTGGGCACACACCGGTTGAATCAACGCTGTTTTCACGTTGAACCAACATGGAATGGACGTTGATGTCTGTGCCCAGTGGGATATCTGTGGATCTACTGCCAGCCACATTCCCAAGTTGGTCATTTCAGAACAAAATTAGATGTCCATGAAACATTCACAAACAAACACCTGCTTGTTATGATTTTACTCTCTGGACCCAAAAGGAGTGATCATGATCCTAAAGTGGGTGATCGTGACCCAAAAAGAGTGATCATGATCCTAAAGTGGGTGATCGTGACCCAAAAGGAGTGATCATGATCCTAAAGGGGGTGATCGTGACCCAAAAGGAGTGATCATGATCCTAAAGTGGGTGATCGTGACCCAAAAGGAGTGATCATAATCCTAAAGGGGTGATCGTGACCCAAAAGGAGTGATCGTGATCCTAAAGGGGGTGATCGTGACCCAAAAGGAGTGATCGTGATCCTAAAGGGGGTGATCGTGACCCAAAAGGAGTGATCGTGATCCTAAAGGGGGTGATCGTGACCCAAAAGGAGTGATCGTGATCCTAAAGGGGGTGATCGTGACCCAAAAGGAGTGATCATGATCCTAAAGGGGGTGATCGTGATCCTAAAGGGGGTGATCGTGACCCAAAAGGAGCCATCATGACCCAAAGCCACAGTGCAAGCTGGTTCTAGAAGTTGCTGACATAAATTACAAAGACATGACTACATAACAAGTGGAGAACACCAGCTGCTTTATGATCTGCCTGACTTGTGTCCTTTGACTTTAATGCAATTAATTAATGTGCAACATGACTCCGATTATGTTATTTGGGTCAAGACAAGAGAGCACGTAGAGGCTAGAGAGTGTTGTCTTGGGGTCATTCCATATGATTTCAGGAGATAAGAGGTGCTCAAAGTTGACCCATTTTTTTTTTGCATACCCCACCGTACCAATGAGACTTCCATGTCTTCATGACTGACAAAGATAAACGGTTGAGTTTGATATCATTTGAAAGCTTACAAACAGGGTTGTCAAACTATTTAATAATTTATTGGAAAATTTAAAAAAAAAACATATTTTGGAAACACTTTATTTTAAGGGTCCATAATAAACCATGTATAAGGCATTTACAAACCATTTGCTCATCATTTATGAATCATTACTCCCACATTTGTAAATGTTAGTAAGCAAGTTATTCTCTCTCTCTCTCACACACACACACGCACACGCACACACACACACACACACACACACACACACACACACACACACACACACACACACACACACACACACACACACACACACACACACACACACACACACACACACACACACACACACACACACACACACACACACACACACACACACACAGTGCCTTCATGAAACCAAGTCATGAGGTGGAAGGAATTGTCTGTAGAGCTCTGAGACAGGATTGTGTCGAGGCACAGATCTGGGAAAGGGTACCAAAACATGTCTGCAGCATTGAAGGTCCCCAAGAACACAGTGACCTCCATTTTTAAATGAAAGATGTTTGGAACCACCAAGACTCTTCCTAGAGCTGGCCGCCCGGCCAAACTGAGTAATCGGGGGAGAAGGGCTTTGGTCAGGGAGGTGATCAAGAACATGATGGTCACTCTGACAGAGCTCTAGATTTCCTCTGTGGAGATGGGAGAACCTTCCAGAAGGACAAACATCTCTGCAGCATTCCAACAATCAGGCCTTTATGGTAGAGTGGACAGGAAGCCACTCCTCAGTAAAAGGCACATGACAGCCCACTTGAAGTTTACCAAAAGGCACCTAAAGACTCCTAAACCATGAGAAACAAGATTCTCTGGTCTGATGAAACTAAGATTGAACTCTTTGGCCTGAATGCCAAGCATCATATCTGGAGGAAACCTGGCACCATCCCTACAGTGAAGCATGGTGGTTGCAGCATCACATTGTGGGGATGTTTTTCAGCGGCAGGGACTGGGAGACAAGTCAGGATCGAGGGAAAGATGAACAGAGCAAATTACAGAGAGAGAGAGATCCTTGATGAAAACCTGCTCCAGAGTGCTCAGGACCTCAGATTGGGATGAAGGGTCACCTTCCAACAGGACAACGACCCTAAGCACACAGCCAAGACAATGCAGGATTGGCTTTGGGACAAGTCTATGAATGTCCTTGAGTGGCCCGATCATCGATCATCTCTGGAGAGACCTGAAAATAGCTGTGCAGCGATACTCCCCATTCTGAATTCTGAGTCCGAGGTGCTAAAGGAGCTCCTCAAACTTGACCCCAATAAAACTTCTGGGTCAGATGGTTAAGACCCTTTCTCCTTTAAGGTTGCTGCCCCTATCATCGCCAAGCCTAGTTCGTCCTTTAGTTTTATAGGGGAAGATCAAGCTGTTCCTAACTGTTGGAAAAATTTGTCAATAATCAACTGACTGGTTTTCTTGATGTCTATAGTATTCTCTCGGGTATGCATTACATTTACATTTACATTTAAGTCATTTAGCAGACGCTCTTATCCAGAGCGACTTACAAATTGGTGCATTCACCTTATGACATCCAGTGGAACAGTCACTTTACAATAGTGCATCTAAAACTTAAGGGGGGGTGAGAGGGATTACTTATCCTATCCTAGGTATTCCTTAAAGAGGTGGGGTTTCAGGTGTCTCCGGAAGGTGGTGATTGACTCCGCTGTCCTGGCGTCGTGAGGGAGTTTGTTCCACCATTGGGGGGCCAGGGCAGCGAACAGTTTTGACTGGGCTGAGCGGGAGCTGTACTTCCTCAGTGGTAGGGAGGCGAGCAGGCCAGAGGTGGATGAACGCAGTGCCCTTGTTTGGGTGTAGGGCCTGATCAGAGCCTGGAGGTACTGAGGTGCCGTTCCCCTCACAGCTCCGTAGGCAAGCACCATGGTCTTGTAGCGGATGCGAGCTTCAACTGGAAGCCAGTGGAGAGAACGGAGGAGCGGGGTGACGTGAGAGAACTTGGGAAGGTTGAACATGCAATCTGGTTTCTGCTCAGGTTATGGATGTGTCACTGCAACCTTAAAGTTCCACAATGATGCCACCATTGTCCTTGATTCTAAGCAATGTTGTGCTGCTATTTTGTTTGGCCAAAGCTTTGAATACGGTAGACCATTCCATTCCTATGGGCCGGCTAAGGAGTATTGGTGTCTCTGAGGGGTCTTTGGACTGGTTTGCTAACTACCTCTCTCAAAGATTGCAGTGTACAAAGTCAGAAAATCTGCTGTCTCAGCCACTGCCTGTCACCAAGGGAGCACCTCAAGGCTCGATCTAAGGCCCAACGCTCTTCTCAATTTACATCAACAACATAGCTCAGGCAGTAGGAAGCTCTCTCATCCATTTATATGCAGATGGCACAGTCTTATACTCAGCTGGCCCCTCCCCGGATTTTGTAATAAATGCTCTACGACAAAGCTTTCTTAGTGTCCAACAAGCTTTCTCTGCCCTTAACCTTGTTCTGATCACCTCAAAGACAAAGGTAATGTGGTTTGGTAAGAAGAATGCCCCTCTCCCCACAGGTGTAATTACTACCTCTGAGGGTTTAGAGCAAGTATTTGGGAGTATGGCTAAACAGTACACTGTTCTTCTCTCAGCACATATCAAAGATGCAGGCTAAAGTTACATCTAGAATCTAGACATCGTAATCGCTCCTCTTTCACCCAAGCTGCCAAACTAACTCTGATTCAGATGATCATCCTACCATGCTAGATTACGGAGACATAATTTATAGATCAGCAGGTAAGGGTGCTCTCGAGCGGCAAGATGTTCTTTACCATTTGGCCATCAGATTTTCCACCAATGCTCCTTATAGGACACATCACTGCACTCTATACTCCTCTGTAAACTGGTCATCTCTTTATACCCGTTAAAAGACAGACTGGTTGTTGCTTATTTATAAAACCCTCTTAGGCCTCACTCCCCCCTATCTGAGATATCTACTGCAGCCCTCATCCTCCACATACAACACCCGTTCTGCCAGTCACATTCTGTTAAAGGTCCCCAAAGCAAACACATCCCTGGGTCGCTCCTCTTTTCAGTTTGCTGCAGCTAGCGATGTACCATGTTTTGTGCTGTTGTCATGTTGTGTTGCTACCATGTTGTTGTCATGTTGTGTTGCTACCATGCTATGTTGTCATGTGTTGCTGCCTTGCTATGTTGTTGTCTTTAGGTCTCTCTTCATGTAGTGTTGTGTTGTCTCTCTTGTCATGATGTGTGTTTTGTCCTATATTTATATATATATTTTTTTTCCTTTTAATCCCAGGCCCCCGTCCCCGCAGGAGGCCTTTTGCCTTTTGTTAGGCCGTCATTGTAAATAATCATTTGTTCTTAACTGACTTGCCTAGTTAAATAAAAGGTTACATACAAATACAAATCAAATCCAGCATGACAGAGCTTGAGAGGATCTGCAGAGATTAATGAGAGAAACTCTCAAAATACAGGTGTGCCAATCTTATAGCGTCATACCCAAGAAGACTCGAGGCTGTAATTGTTGCCAAAGGTGCTTCAACAAAGCACTTAGTAAAGGGTCTGAATACTCATGTAAATTTGCTATTTTTGTAATAAATGTCTAAAACCCTGTTTTTGATTTGTCATTATGGGGGTGAATTTTTTCACATTTTGTTACGTTACAGTCTTATTCTTGTCACGCCTTGGTCATTGTATCTTGTGTTTTTGTTATATGTTTGGGTAGGCCAGGGTGTGACATGGGTTTATATGTTGTATTTCGTATTGGGGTTTGTATTAATTGGGAGTGTGTATTATTAGGGGTGTGTCTAGTTAGGCTTGGCTGCCTTAGGCGATTCCTAATTGGAGTCAACTGATTCTAGTTGTCTCGGATTGGGAACCGTATTTAGGCAGCCTGAGTGCGCGTTGTATTCGTGGGTGATTGTACCTGTCTTTGTGTTAGTCACCAGATAGGCTGTAATTAGTTTCACTCGTTTGTTGTTTTCGTATTTTCAGTTATTTCATGTACTGTATTTTCTTCATTAAAAGTCATGAGTAACCTACACGCTGCATTTCGGTCTGACTTTCTACAAACAACAGAGGAAGATCATTACAGAATCACCCACCATTCACAGACCGAGCAGCGTGTGAACTGGCAGGATCTGAAGGAGGACGATATGGACGGCAGAAGCAGGGATTATAAGACGTGGGAAGAAATCGACAGGTGGGCGGCTGACCCAGAGCGAGTGCAGGAGCCCGCCTGGGATTCCCTACAGCAATGCGAAGAGGGCTATACACGTATGGAATCGAGAAGGAAAGCATTGCTATACAGAGCGAAAACTGAAGGTAACAGGGGAAAGCGCAGAGAGAGAGTGGCTGAGTCAGGAAACAGACCTGAGCCTACTCTCCCTGTTAATCGTGAAGAGCAGTTGCAATGGGAGAGAATGCATCATTTGGAGATTTGGACATGGGAGGAGGAATTAGACTGTCAAGGACCCTGGGAGCAGCCGGGAGAATATCAGAAATAGAGGCAGCTAAAGCGGAGAGGCTATGTACACCCGGTTGGAAACCGGAAAGTCACCCCCCAAAAATATTGGGGGGGGCTAAAAGGGAGAATAGTTATGCCAGGTAGGAAACCTGCGCATACTCCCTGTGCTCACCGTTCTATCCAGAGCCACCTCTACACACCAGTCCTCCGGTAGCAGCTCCCCGCACCAGGCTTCCTGTGCGTGTCCTCGCGCCAGTACCACCAGTTCCAGCACCACGCACCAGGCCTCCAGTGCGCATCGCCTGTTCAGCGCAGCCAGTGCTTTTCTCCCCTCCTGTGCTGCCGGAGTCTCCCGCTTGTTTAGCTCAACCAGAGCTGTTCTCTTCTCCTGCGCTATCGGAGTCTCCTGTCTGTCCAGCGCCACCAGTGCTCCCAGTCGGCCCAGCGCGTCCAGTGCGCCTCGCCTATTCAGGACTGTTCAGCTCAGCCAGAGCCTTTCTCCTCTCCTGCGCTGCCGGAGTCTCCTGTCTGCCCAGCGCCGCCAGTCGGCCCAGTGTCACCAGTCTGCCAGGATCCGCCAGAAGTGCCAGTCTGCCAAGATCTTCTAGATCGGCCAGACAACCAGAATCATCCAGGTCCACCAGCCAGCCAGGATTTACCGGAGCCTGCTACCTGCCTGAGCTTCCTCTCAGTACTGAGCTTCCTTTCAGTACTAGGCTTCCTCTCTGTACTGGGCTCCCTCTCAGTACCGAGCTTCCCCTCAGTACTGGGCTGCTTCGGTCCCGGGCTGCCCCTCTGTCCCGGGCTGCCCCTCTGTCCCGGGCTGCCCCTCTGTCCCGGGCTGCCCCTCTGTCCCGGGCTGCCCCTCTGTCCCGAGCTGCCCCTCTGTCCCGAGCTGCCCCTCTGTCCCCTCTCTGTCCCGAGCTGCCCCTCTGTCCCGAGCTGCCCCTCGGTCCCGAGCTGCCCCTCAGTTATGTGGGGATCAGGGTGAGGACTATTAGGCCATGGTCGGCGGAGAAGGTGGATTATCCTAGGACGCGAAGGGGAGGAACTAGGACATTGATGGAGTGGGGTCCACGTCCCGAGCCAGAACCGCCACCATGGACAGACGCCCACCCGGACCCTCCCTATGCTCTTGAGGTGCGTCCCGGAGTCCGCACCTTAGGGGGGGGGGGTTCTGTCACGCCTTGGTCATTGTATCTTGTGTTTTTGTTATATGTTTGGGTAGGCCAGGGTGTGACATGGGTTTATATGTTGTATTTCGTATTGGGGTTTGTATTAATTGGGAGTGTGTATTATTAGGGGTGTGTCTAGTTAGGCTTGGCTGCCTGAGGCGATTCCTAATTGGAGTCAGCTGATTCTCGTTGTCTCGGATTGGGAACCGTATTTAGGCAGCCTGAGTGCGCGTTGTATTCGTGGGTGATTGTACCTGTCTTTGTGTTAGTCACCAGATAGGCTGTAATTAGTTTCACTCGTTTGTTGTTTTCGTATTTTCAGTTATTTCATGTACCGTATTTTCTTCATTAAAAGTCATGAGTAACCTACACGCTGCATTTCGGTCTGACTTTCTACAAACAACAGACGAAGATCATTACAATTCTAAAATTAATTAAATGATGTATAATATATACACACTACCGTTCAAAGGTTTGGGGTCACTTCACAATGTCCTTGTTTTTGAAAGTACAGCACGCATTTTCGTACATTAGAATAACATAACATTGATCAGAAATACAGTGTATACATTGTTAATGTTGTAAATGACCAATGTAGCTGGAAATGGCAGATTTTTTATGGAATATCTACATAGGCGTACAGAGCGCTATTATCAGCAACCATCACTCCTGTGTTCCAATGGCACGTTGTGTTAGCTAATCCAAGTTTATTATTTTAAAAGGCCAGTTGATCGTTAGAAAACCCTTTTGCAATTATGTTAGCACAGCTGAAAACTGTTGTTCTGATTAAAGAAGCAATAAAACTGGCCTTTAGACTAGTTGAGTATCTGGAGCATCAGCATTTGTGGGTTCGATAACAGGCTCAAAATGGCCAGAAACAAATAACTTTCTTCTGAAACTCGTCAGTCTCTTCTTGTTCTGAGAAATAAAGGCTATTCCATGCGAGAAATTGCCAAGAAACTGAAGATCTCGTACAACGCTGTGTACTACTCCCTGAACAGAACAGCGCAAACTGGCTCTAACCAGAATAGAAAGAGGAGTGGGAGGCCCCGGTGCACAACTGAGCAAGAGGATAAGTACATTAGAGTGTCTAGTTTGAGAAACAGATGCCTCAAAGTCCTCAACTACAGCTTCATTAAATAGTAAACGCAAAACACCAGTCTCAACGTCAACAGTGAAGAGGCGACTCTGGGATGCTGGCATTCTAGGCAGAGTTCCTCTGTCCAGTCTTAATGTCAACAGTGAAGAGGCGACTCCGGAATGTTGGCCTTCTAGGCAGAGTTGCAAAGAAAAATCCATATCTCAGACTGGCCAATAAAAATAAAAGATTATGATCAAAAGAAGTCATACACTAGACAGTGGAAATCTACCAATGTCTACGAATGGCATGCCCATCTTTTTGAGAAAAAATACACTGGTCACTCAAAACATTTAGGAAGTATTTCTAAAATATAAATAGCACCCACTTTAGATGAAGGACTGAAAAAATACATTTACTAATGATTAGTAAATGGGTTGTTAATATGCGAGTAATGATGAATAAATGGTGAACACACACAATACCTTTACCTTTTAATGTCTATGATCCAAAAACGTGTAAATTTGACATCACGCTCGGTTGAGACTCGACATACCCTTGAATACCAGGGTGGGTGTGATGTTTTTGCTGATAAATGTACTAAAATTGAAATACAATTTTACATTTAAACTTTCAAATGGTACCACAAAGACGGTTGTAGGTTCACACATCTGAGAATGTCGACTTGAGTAGGAATATCCATTTTGTTTTAAATTAAATGGTCAACCTTCAATAAGAAACCTATTGAATTACATTTAAATGTCAATGGTGTACCAGCTAAATTGCAGTGTTCTGACGGGATAGGTCCATTCTATGCATTCTGTTTCTATGATTTAAATGACACCCACACTGTATTCAAGACTATGCTGTGTTTCAACCGATAACGTCCACAACAGATTATGTAAATTAGGGTCTAAATTACAACATATGCGAAAATGAGACAAATCTGAGTTTAACACGTTTTTAGATCATTGAAATTAAAGGTAAAAAATTATATATATATTTTTTAATATATACTTTTCCAAGAAATTATAAAATTATTATTATAGACAGGTGTGTTCCTTTCCAAATCATGTCCAATCAATTGTATTTACCACAGGTGGACTCCAATCAAGTTGGAGAAACATCTCAAGGATACATTTTTTATTTTGAATAAATTAGCAAAGATTTCGATTGTAGTTTCATTTTGGGGTATTGTGTGTAGATTGATGAGGAAAACATTGAATTTATTCAATTTTATAATTAGGCTGTAACTTAACAAAATGTGGAAAAAGTCAAGGGGTCTGAATACTTTCCAAATGCACTCCGAATGCACTCATAAAGACCACATAACATTTACAATTCATCAAATTCATAAGCTGCGTACCAATTATAAGGCTACATTCTCTCTGTACGGTTATAGGGAAATTAGGAGGACGGGGTTAGAATGTTGCTGCTTAAATGTCATGACAACCATGTCCACTCAGCCTGAGGCCACAGAGAGCTCTGGAACTCAAACCTCAGCTCAGTAAATACATGCCAGATATTTGGAGTAAGACGAGGAACATGCCTGTGCTGCTATGATCTCTGGGGTATTTCCCCGCAGGTAACAACAGGGTTTTCATGAATCTTGCCCGAAGAGAGAGGAGTGAGGGAAAACTAGGAAGAGAGGATGTTGGTGAGGATCAAGGGCTTTATGTTATTTGCTGCTGGATGTGAGTTCCACCCCTGTCTACTGGGTTGGCCTATGACAGGGGTTACTATGGACACGGGTTACTATGGACAGGGGTTACTATGGACACGGGTTACTATGGACAGGGGTTACTATGGACACGGGTTACTATGGACAGGGGTTACTATGGACACGGGTTACTATGGACAGGGGTTACTATGGACACGGGTTACTATGGACAGGGGTTACTATGGACACGGGTTACTATGGACAGGGGTTACTATGGACATGGGTTACTATGGACAGGGGTTACTATGGACAGGGGTTACTATGGACAGGGGTTACTATGGACACGGGTTACTATGGGCAGGGGTTACTATGGACAGGGGATACTATGGACAGGGGCTACTATGGACACGGGTTACTATGGACAGGGGTTACTATGGACATGGGTTACTATGGACAGGGGTTACTATGGACACGGGTTCCTATGGACACGGGTTACTATGGACAGGGGTTACTATGGACAGGGGTTACTATGGACACGGGTTACTATGGACAGGGGTTACTATGGACAGGGGTTACTATGGACATGGGTTACTATGGACAGGGGTTACTATGGACAGGGGTTACTACGGATAGGGGTTACTACGGATAGGGGTTACTATGGACAGGGGTTGCTACGGATAGGGGTTACTATGGACAGGGGTTGCTATGGGCAGGGGTTACTACAGATAGGGGTTACTATGGAAAGAGGTTGCTATGGGAAGCGGTTACAACAGATATGGGTTACTATGGACAGGGGTTGCTATGGGCAGGGGTTACTATGGGCAGGGTTACTACAGATAGGGGTTACTATGGACAGGGCTTGCTATGGGCAGGGGTTACTATGGACAGGGGTTACTACGGATAGGGGTTACTATGGACAGGGGTTGCTACGGATAGGGGTTACTATGGACAGGGGTTGCTATGGGCAGGGGTTACTACAGATAGGGGTTACTATGGAAAGAGGTTGCTATGGGAAGTGGTTACAACAGATAGGGGTTTCTATGGACAGGGGTTGCTATGGGCAGGGGTTACTATGGGCAGGGTTACTACAGATAGGGGTTACTATGGACAGGGGTTACTATGGACAGGGGTTACTATGGACAGGGGTTACTACGGTTAGGGGTTGCTATGGACAGGGGTTACTATGGACAGGGGTTACTATGGACAGGGGATACTATGGACAGGGGTTGCTATGGGCAGGGGTTGCTATGGACAGGGGTTACTATGGACAGGGGTTAGTACGGACAGGGGTTACTATGGACAGGGGTTACTATGGGCAGGGGTTACTACGGATAGGGGTTACTATGGATAGGGGTTACTACAGATAGGTGTTACTACGGATAGGGGTTACTATGGATAGGGGTTACTACAGATAAGGGTTGCTATGGATAGGGGTTACTATGGACAGGGGTTACTACGGACAGGGGTTACTATGGACAGGGGTTACTATGGACAGGGGATACTATGGACAGGGGTTGCTATGGGCAGGGGTTGCTATGGACAGGGGTTACTATGGACAGGGGTTAGTACGGACAGGGGTTACTACAGACAGGGGTTACAATGGACAGGGGTTACTACGGATAGGGGTTACTATGGATAGGGGTTACTACAGATAGGTGTTACTACGGATAGGGGTTACTATGGATAGGGGTTACTACAGATGAGGGTTGCTATGGATAGGGGTTACTATGGACAGGGGTTACTACGGACAGGGGTTACTATGGACAAGGGTTACTACGGATAGGGGTTACTATGGACAGGGGTTACTACGGATAGGGGTTACTATGGACAGGGGTTACTATGGATAGGGGTTACTATGGACAGGGGTTGCTACAGATAGGGGTTACTATGGACAGGGGTTGCTATGGGCAGGGGTTACTACAGATAGGGGTTAATATGGAAAGAGGTTGCTATGGGAAGCGGTTACAACAGATAGGGGTTACTATGGACAGGGGCTGCTATGGGCAGGGGTTACTATGGGCAGGGTTACTACAGATAGGGGTTACTATGGACAGGGCTTGCTATGGGCAGGGGTTACTATGGACAGGGGTTACTATGGACAGAGGTTACTACGGATAGGGGTTACTATGGATAGGGGTTACTACAGATAGGGGTTGCTACGGATAGGGGTTACTATGGACAGGGGTTACTATGGACAGGGGTTGCTACGGATAGGGGTTACTATGGACAGGGGTTACTACAGATAGGGGTTACTATGGACAGGGGTTGCTATGGACAGGGGTTGCTATGGGCAGGGGTTACTATGGGCAGGGGTTACTACAGATAGGGGTTACTATGGACAGGGTTTGCTATGGGCAGGGGTTACTACAGATAAGGGTTACTATGGACAGGGCTTGCTATGGGCAGGGGTTACTATGGACAAGGGTTACTATGGGTAGGGGTAACTATTGACAGGGTTAATATAGCGTGATCTCTATTTCTATATGTAGCAGGGAATCCCACCTGAGCCAGAGGTACACCAAATGACCAAAAGTATGTGGACACCTGCTTGTTGAACATCTCTTTCCAAAATCATGGGCATCAATAAGGAGTTGTTCCCCCTTCACTGCTATAACTGCCTCCACTCTTCTGGGAAGGCTCTCCACTAGATGTTGGAACATCGCTGCTATAACTGCCTCCACTCTTCTGGGAAAGCTCTCCACTAGATGTTGGAACATCGCTGCTATAACTGCCTCCACTCTTCTGGGAAAGCTCTCCACTAGATGTTGGAACATTGCTGCTATAACAGCCTCCACTCTTCTGGGAAGGCTTTTTACTAGATGTTGGAACATTGCTGCTATAACAGCCTCCACTCTTCTGGGAAGGCTTTTTACTAGATGTTGGAACATTGCTGCTATAACAGCCTCCACTCTTCTGGGAAGGCTTTCCACTAGATGTTGGAACATAGCTGCAGGGGACTTGCTTCCATTCAGCCACAAGAATATTAGTGAGGTCGGCACTGATGGTGGGCTGATTAGGCCTGGCTCGCAGTCTGTGTTCTAATTCATCCCAATTCAGGTGTTCGATGGGGTTGAGGTCAGAGCTCTGTGCAGGCTAGACAAGTTCTTCCACACCAATCTCGACAAACCATTTCTATGTGGACCTCCCTTTGTGAGTCATGCTAAAACAGGAAAGTTCCTTCGCCAAACTTTTGCTACAAAGTTGGAAGCAAAGAATCGTCTTGCATCATTGTATGCTGTAGTGTTAAGATTTCCCTTCACTGGAACAAAGGGGCCTAAACCATGAAAAACAGCCCCAGACCATTATTCCTCCTCCACTAAACATTACAGTTGGCACTATGCATTGGGGCAGGTAGCGTTCTCCTGGCATCCGCCAAGCCCAGATTCGTCTGTCGGACTGCCAGATGATGAAGCGTGATTCATCACTCCAGAGAACGCGTTTCCTCTGCACCAGAGTCCAATGGCGGCAAGATCTACACCACACCAGCCAACGCTTGGAATTTTGCATGGTGATTTTAGGCTTGTGTGCGGCTGCTCGGCCATGGAAACCTATTTGATGAAGCTCCCGAAGAACACTTATTGTGCTGACGTTGCTTCCAGAGGCAGTTTGGAACTCGGTAGTGAGTGTTGCAACCGAGGACAGACGATTTTTACGTGCTTCAGGACTGTTCTGTTCCTGTTCTGTGAGCTTGTGATGCCTACCACTTTGCGTTTGAGCCGTTGTTGCTCCTAGATGTTTCCACTTCACAATAACAGCACTTACAGTTGACCGGGGTAGCTCTAGTAGGGCAGAAATGTGACAATCTGACTTGTTGGAAAGGTAGGATCCTATGACGGTGCTACATTAAAAGTCACTGAGCTCTTCAGTAAGGCCATTCTACTGCCAATGGTTGTCTATGGAGATTGCTTGGGTGTTCGCTCGATTTTAAACACCTGTCAGCAACTGGTGTGGCTGAAATAGACAAATCCACTAATTTTAAGGGGTGTCCACATACGTTTGTATATATAGTGTATATACACTATACATACAGATGCATCTTTACTTATTGGTCCATGATGAAATATGAGGAGGAGAGCTACTCTATTCCATTCAATGTCTAACTTATGAGTCTATGTTGGGGTCCTAAAGCCTAAAGCCCTGGTCAGTCCTCTGATCTGAACCTGGCCTTAACATAACCCCACACAGGAAATCAGTTCAGCCTGCTGGGAGTCCCAGGGCTCCCTTCTACTGCCCCTTCCCCCTTCTCTGCCTGCTACTGGATAAGGGCTCCCTTCTACTGCCCCTTCCCCCTTCTCTGCCTGCTACTGGATAAGGGCTCCCCTCCTCTCCTTCCCCCTTCTCTGCCTGCTACTGGATAAGGGCTCCCCTCCTCTCCTTCCCCCTTCTCTGCCTGTACTGGATAAGGGCTCCCCTCCTCTCCTTCCTCCTTCTCTGCCTGTACTGGATAAGGGCTCCCCTCCTCTCCTTCCTCCTTCTCTGCCTGTACTGGATAAGGTCTCCCCTCCTCTCCTTCCTCCTTCTCTGCCTGCTACTGGATAAGGGCTCATCTCTAACTGCCCCTTCCCCCTTCTCTGCTTGCTACTGGATAAGGGCTCCCCTCCTCTCCTCTTCCCCCTTCTCTGCTTGCTACTGGATAAGGGCTCCCCTGCCCTCTCCTCTTCCCCCTTCTCTGCTTGCTACTGGATAAGGGCTCCCCTCCCCTCCTCTTCCCCCTTCTCTGCCTGCTACTGGATAAGGGCTCATCTCTACTGCCCCTTCCCCCTTCTCTGCTTGTTACTGGATAAGGGCTCCCCTCCTCTCCTCTTCCCCCTTCTCTGCTTGCTACTGGATAAGGGCTCCCCTCCTCTCCTCTTCCCCCTTCTCTGCTTGCTACTGGATAAGGGCTCCCCTGCCCTCTCCTCTTCCCCCTTCTCTGCTTGCTACTGGATAAGGGCTCCCCACCCCTCCTCTTCCCTCTTCTCTGCCTGCTACTGGGTAAGGGCTCATCTCTACTGCCCCTTCCCCTTTACATTTACATTTAAGTCATTTAGCAGACGCTCTTATCCAGAGCGACTTACAAATTGGTGCATTCACCTTATGACATCCGGTGGAACAGTCACTTTACAATAGTGCATCTAAATCTTAAGGGGGGGGGGGTGAGAGGGATTACTTATCCTATCCTAGGTATTCCTTAAAGAGGTGGGGTTTCAGGTGTCTCCGGAAGGTGGTGATTGACTCTGCTGTCCTGGCGTCGTGAGGGAGTTTGTTCCACCATTGGGGGGCCAGAGCAGCGAACAGTTTTGACTGGGCTGAGCGGGAGCTGTACTTCCTCAGTGGTAGGGAGGCGAGCAGGCCAGAGGTGGATGAACGCAGTGCCCTTGTTTGGGTGTAGGGCCTGATCAGAGCCTGGAGGAACTGAGGTGCCGTTCCCCTCACAGCTCTGTAGGCTACGGATGCGAGCTTCAACTGGAAGCCAGTGGAGAGAACGGAGGAGCGGGGTGACGTGAGAGAGCTTGGGAAGGTTGAACACCAGACGGGCTGCGGCGTTCTGGATGAGTTGAAGGGGTTTAATGGCACAGGCAGGGAGCCCAGCCAACAGCGAGTTGCAGTAATCCAGACGGGAGATAACAAGTGCCTGGATTAGGACCTGCGCCGCTTCCTGTGTGAGGCAGGGTCGTACTCTGCGGATGTTGTAGAGCATGAACCTACAGGAACGGGCCACCGCCTTGATGTTGGTTGAGAACGACAGGGTGTTGTCCAGGATCACGCCAAGGTTCTTAGCGCTCTGGGAGGAGGACACAATGGAGTTGTCAACCGTGATGGCGAGATCATGGAACGGGCAGTCCTTCCCCGGGAGGAAGAGCAGCTCCGTCTTGCCGAGGTTCAGCTTGAGGTGGTGATCCGTCATCCACACTGATATGTCTGCCAGACATGCAGAGATGCGATTCGCCACCTGGTCATCAGAAGGGGGAAAGGAGAAGATTAATTGTGTGTCGTCTGCATAGCAATGATAGGAGAGACCATGTGAGGTTATGACAGAGCCAAGTGACTTGGTGTATAGCGAGAATAGGAGAGGGCCTAGAACAGAGCCCTGGGGGACACCAGTGGTGAGAGCGCGTGGTGAGGAGACAGATTCTCGCCACACCACCTGGTAGGAGCGACCTGTCAGGTAGGACGCAATCCAAGCATGGGCCACGCCGGAGATGCCCAACTCGGAGAGGGTGGAGAGGAGGATCTGATGGTTCACAGTATCGAAGGCAGCCGATAGATCTAGAAGGATGAGAGCAGAGGAGAGAGAGTTAGCTTTAGCAGTGCGGAGCGCCTCCGTGATACAGAGGAGAGCAGTCTCAGTTGAATGACTAGTCTTGAAACCTGACTGATTTGGATCTAGAAGGTCATTCAGAGAGAGATAGCGGGAGAGCTGGCCAAGGACGGCACGTTCAAGAGTTTTGGAGAGAAAAGAAAGAAGGGATACTGGTCTGTGTAATTGTTGACATCGGAGGGATCGAGTGTAGGTTTTTTCAGAAGGGGTGCAACTCTCGCTCTCTTGAAGACGGAAGGGACGTAGCCAGCGGTCAGGGATGAGTTGATGAGCGAGGTGAGGTAAGGGAGAAGGTCTCCGGAAATGGTCTGGAGAAGAGAGGAGGGGATAGGGTCAAGCGGGCAGGTTGTCGGGCGGCCTGCCGTCACAAGACGCGAGATTTCATCTGGAGAGAGAGGGGAAAAAGAGGTCAGAGCACAGGGTAGGGCAGTGTGATACTGGATAAGGGCTCCCCTGCCCTCTCACCCTACATCCTCTCCTCTCTCACCCTAGTAGCCCCAGGCCATAGGCTGCTTCCCCCCTACATCCTCTCCTCTCTCACCCTAGTAGCCCCAGGCCATAGGCTGCTTCCCCCCTACATCCTCTCCTCTCTCACCCTAGTAGCCCCAGGCCATAGGCTGCTTCCCCCTACATCCTCTCCCCTCTCACCCTAGTAGCCCCAGGCCATAGGCTGCTTCCCCCTACATCCTCTCCCCTCTCACCCTAGTAGCCCCAGGCCATAGGCTGCTTCCCCCCTACATCCTCTCCTCCCTCACCTTAGTAGCCCCAGGCCATAGGCTGCTTCCCCCTACATCCTCTCTCTCTCACCCTAGTAGCCCCAGGCCATAGGCTGATTCCCCCTACATCCTCTCTCCTCTCACCCTAGTAGCCCCAGGCCATAGGCTGCTTCCCCCTACATCCTCTCCCTCTCACCCTAGTAGCCCCAGGCCATAGGCTGCTTCCCCCTACATCCTCTCCCCTCTCACCCTAGTAGCCCCAGGCCATAGGCTGCTTCCCCCTACATCCTCTCTCACCCTCTCACCCCAGTAGCCCCAGGCCATCCCCTCTGCTTCCCCCAGGCATCCTCTCCCCTCTCACCCTAGTAGCCCCAGGCCATAGGCTGCTTCCCCCTACATCCTCTCCCCTCTCACCCTAGTAGCCCCAGGCCATAGGCTGCTTCCCCCTACATCCTCTCTCCTCTCACCCTAGTAGCCCCAGGCCATAGGCTGCTTCCCCCCTACATCCTCTCCCTCTCACCCTAGTAGCCCCAGGCCATAGGCTGCTTCCCCCTACATCCTCTCCCCTCTCACCCTAGTAGCCCCAGGCCATAGGCTGCTTCCCCCTACATCCTCTCCCCTCTCACCCTAGTAGCCCCAGGCCATAGGCTGCTTCCCCCTACATCCTCTCCCCTCTCACCCTAGTAGCCCCAGGCCATAGGCTGCTTCCCCCTACATCCTCTCCCCTCTCACCCTAGTAGCCCCAGGCCATAGGCTGCTTCCCCCTACATCCTCTCCTCTCACCCTAGTAGCCCCAGGCCATAGGCTGCTTCCCCCTACATCCTCTCCCCTCTCACCCTAGTAGCCCCAGGCCATAGGCTGCTTCCCCCCTACATCCTCTCCCCTCTCACCCTAGTAGCCCCAGGCCATAGGCTGCTTCCCCCCTACATCCTCTCCCCTCTCACCCTAGTAGCCCCAGGCCATAGGCTGCTTCCCCCATCCTCTCCCTCTCACATCCTCTCATCCTCTCACCCTAGTAGCCCCAGGCCATAGGCTGCTTCCCCCTACATCCTCTCCCTCTCACCCTAGTAGCCCCAGGCCATAGGCTGCTTCCCCCTACATCCTCTCCCTCTCACCCTAGTAGCCCCAGGCCATAGGCTGCTTCCCCCTACATCCTCTCCCCTCTCACCCTAGTAGCCCCAGGCCATAGGCTGCTTCCCCCTACATCCTCTCCCCTCTCACCCTAGTAGCCCCAGGCCATAGGCTGCTTCCCCCTACATCCTCTCCTCTCACCCTAGTAGCCCCAGGCCATAGGCTGCTTCCCCCTACATCCTCTCCTCTCTCACCCTAGTAGCCCCAGGCCATAGGCTGCTTCCCCCCTACATCCTCTCCCCCCTCTCACCCTAGTAGCCCCAGGCCATAGGCTGCTTCCCCCTACATCCTCTCCCCTCTCACCCTAGTAGCCCCAGGCCATAGGCTGCTTCCCCCTACATCCTCTCTCCCTCCCCAGGCCATCACCCTAGTAGCCCCAGGCCATAGGCTGCTTCCCCCCTACATCCTCTCCCCTCTCACCCTAGTAGCCCCAGGCCATAGGCTGCTTCCCCCTACATCCTCTCTCCCTCTCTCACCCTAGTAGCCCCAGGCCATAGGCTGCTTCCCCCCTAGTAGCCCCAGGCCATACATCCTCTCCCCTCTCACCCTAGTAGCCCCAGGCCATAGGCTGCTTCCCCCTACATCCTCTCCCCTCTCACCCTAGTAGCCCCAGGCCATAGGCTGCTTCCCCCTACATCCTCTCCCCTCTCACCCTAGTAGCCCCAGGCCATAGGCTGCTTCCCCCTACATCCTCTCCCCTCTCACCCTAGTAGCCCCAGGCCATAGGCTGCTTCCCCCTACATCCTCTCCCCTCTCACCCTAGTAGCCCCAGGCCATAGGCTGCTTCCCCCTACATCCTCTCCCCCTCTCACCCTAGTAGCCCCAGGCCATAGGCTGCTTCCCCCTACATCCTCTCCCCTCTCACCCTAGTAGCCCCAGGCCATAGGCTGCTTCCCCCTACATCCTCTCCCCTCTCACCCTAGTAGCCCCAGGCCATAGGCTGCTTCCCCCTACATCCTCTCCCTCTCACCCTAGTAGCCCCAGGCCATAGGCTGCTTCCCCCTACATCCTCTCCCCTCTCACCCTAGTAGCCCCAGGCCATAGGCTGCTTCCCCCTACATCCTCTCCCCTCTCTCACCCTAGTAGCCCCAGGCCATAGGCTGCTTCCCCCTACATCCTCTCCCCCTCTCACCCTAGTAGCCCCAGGCCATAGGCTGCTTCCCCCTACATCCTCTCCCCTCTCACCCTAGTAGCCCCAGGCCATAGGCTGCTTCCCCCTACATCCTCTCCCTCTCACCCTAGTAGCCCCAGGCTTCCCCCTACATCCTCTCCCCTCTCACCCTAGTAGCCCCAGGCCATGGCTTTCCCCCTACATCCTCTCCCCTCTCACCCTAGTAGCCCCAGGCCATAGGCTGCTTCCCCCCTACATCCTCTCCCCTCTCACCCTAGTAGCCCCAGGCCATAGGCTGCTTCCCCCCTACATCCTCTCCCTCTCACCCTAGTAGCCCCAGGCCATAGGCTGCTTCCCCCTACATCCTCTCCCCTCTCACCCTAGTAGCCCCAGGCCATAGGCTGCTTCCCCCTACATCCTCTCCCTCTCACCCTAGTAGCCCCAGGCCATAGGCTGCTTCCCCCTACATCCCTCTCCCCTCTCACCCTAGTAGCCCCAGGCCATAGGCTGCTTCCCCCTACATCCTCTCCCCTCTCACCCTAGTAGCCCCAGGCCATAGGCTGCTTCCCCCTACATCCTCTCCCCTCTCACCCTAGTAGCCCCAGGCCATAGGCTGCTTCCCCCTACATCCTCTCCCCTCTCACCCTAGTAGCCCCAGGCCATAGGCTGCTTCCCCCCTACATCCTCTCCCTCTCACCCTAGTAGCCCCAGGCCATAGGCTGCTTCCCCCTACATCCTCTCCCCTCTCACCCTAGTAGCCCCAGGCCATAGGCTGCTTCCCCCCTACATCCTCTCCCCTCTCACCCTAGTAGCCCCAGGCCATAGGCTGCTTCCCCCTACATCCTCTCCCCTCTCACCCTAGTAGCCCCAGGCCATAGGCTGCTTCCCCCTACATCCTCTCCCCTCTCACCCTAGTAGCCCCAGGCCATAGGCTGCTTCCCCCTACATCCTCTCCCTCTCTCACCCTAGTAGCCCCAGGCCATAGGCTGCTTCCCCCTACATCCTCTCCCCTCTCACCCTAGTAGCCCCAGGCCATAGGCTGCTTCCCCCTACATCCTCTCCCCTCTCACCCTAGTAGCCCCAGGCCATAGGCTGCTTCCCCCTACATCCTCTCCCCTCTCACCCTAGTAGCCCCAGGCCATAGGCTGCTTCCCCCTACATCCTCTCCTCTCTCACCCTAGTAGCCCCAGGCCATAGGCTGCTTCCCCCTACATCCTCTCCCCTCTCACCCTAGTAGCCCCAGGCCATAGGCTGCTTCCCCCTACATCCTCTCCCTCTCACCCTAGTAGCCCCAGGCCATAGGCTGCTTCCCCCTACATCCTCTCCCCTCTCACCCTAGTAGCCCCAGGCCATAGGCTGCTTCCCCCTACATCCTCTCCCCTCTCACCCTAGTAGCCCCAGGCCATAGGCTGCTTCCCCCTACATCCTCTCCCCTCTCACCCTAGTAGCCCCAGGCCATAGGCTGCTTCCCCCTACATCCTCTCCCCTCTCACCCTAGTAGCCCCAGGCCATAGGCTGCTTCCCCCTACATCCTCTCCCCTCTCACCCTAGTAGCCCCAGGCCATAGGCTGCTTCCCCCTACATCCTCTCCCCTCTCACCCTAGTAGCCCCAGGCCATAGGCTGCTTCCCCCTACATCCTCTCCCCTCTCACCCTAGTAGCCCCAGGCCATAGGCTGCTTCCCCCTACATCCTCTCCCCTCTCACCCTAGTAGCCCCAGGCCATAGGCTGCTTCCCCCTACATCCTCTCCCCTCTCACCCTAGTAGCCCCAGGCCATAGGCTGCTTCCCCCTACATCCTCTCCCTCTCACCCTAGTAGCCCCAGGCCATAGGCTGCTTCCCCCTACATCCTCTCCCCTCTCACCCTAGTAGCCCCAGGCCATAGGCTGCTTCCCCCTACATCCTCTCCCCTCTCACCCTAGTAGCCCCAGGCCATAGGCTGCTTCCCCCTACATCCTCTCCCCTCTCACCCTAGTAGCCCCAGGCCATAGGCTGCTTCCCCCTACATCCTCTCCTCTCACCCTAGTAGCCCCAGGCCATAGGCTGCTTCCCCCCTAGTAGCATCCTCTCCCCTCTCACCCTAGTAGCCCCAGGCCATAGGCTGCTTCCCCCTACATCCTCTCCCCTCTCACCCTAGTAGCCCCAGGCCATAGGCTGCTTCCCCCTACATCCTCTCCCCTCTCACCCTAGTAGCCCCAGGCCATAGGCTGCTTCCCCCTACATCCTCTCCCCTCTCACCCTAGTAGCCCCAGGCCATAGGCTGCTTCCCCCTACATCCTCTCCCCTCTCACCCTAGTAGCCCCAGGCCATAGGCTGCTTCCCCCTACATCCTCTCCCCTCTCACCCTAGTAGCCCCAGGCCATAGGCTGCTTCCCCCTACATCCTCTCCCCTCTCACCCTAGTAGCCCCAGGCCATAGGCTGCTTCCCCCTACATCCTCTCCCCTCTCACCCTAGTAGCCCCAGGCCATAGGCTGCTTCCCCCTACATCCTCTCCCCTCTCACCCTAGTAGCCCCAGGCCATAGGCTGCTTCCCCCTACATCCTCTCCCCTCTCACCCTAGTAGCCCCAGGCCATAGGCTGCTTCCCCCTACATCCTCTCCCCTCTCACCCTAGTAGCCCCAGGCCATAGGCTGCTTCCCCCCCCTACATCCTCTCCCCTCTCACCCTAGTAGCCCCAGGCCATAGGCTGCTTCCCCCTACATCCTCTCCCCTCTCACCCTAGTAGCCCCAGGCCATAGGCTGCTTCCCCCTACATCCTCTCCCCTCTCACCCTAGTAGCCCCAGGCCATAGGCTGCTTCCCCCCTACATCCTCTCCCCTCTCACCCTAGTAGCCCCAGGCCATAGGCTGCTTCCCCCTACATCCTCTCCCCTCTCACCCTAGTAGCCCCAGGCCATAGGCTGCTTCCCCCTACATCCTCTCCCCTCTCCCTCTCACCCTAGTAGCCCCAGGCCATAGGCTGCTTCCCCCTACATCCTCTCCCCTCTCACCCTAGTAGCCCCAGGCCATAGGCTGCTTCCCCCTACATCCTCTCCCCTCTCACCCTAGTAGCCCCAGGCCATAGGCTGCTTCCCCCTACATCCTCTCCCCTCTCACCCTAGTAGCCCCAGGCCATAGGCTGCTTCCCCCTACATCCTCTCCCCTCTCACCCTAGTAGCCCCAGGCCATAGGCTGCTTCCCCCTACATCCTCTCCCATCCTCTCACCCTAGTAGCCCCAGGCCATAGGCTGCTTCCCCCTACATCCTCTCCCCTCTCACCCTAGTAGCCCCAGGCCATAGGCTGCTTCCCCCTACATCCTCTCCCCTCTCACCCTAGTAGCCCCAGGCCATAGGCTGCTTCCCCCTACATCCTCTCCCCTCTCACCCTAGTAGCCCCAGGCCATAGGCTGCTTCCCCTCTACATCCTCTCCCCTCTCACCCTAGTAGCCCCAGGCCATAGGCTGCTTCCCCCCTACATCCTCTCTATCTCTCTCTCTTTTTTGCTTTCACTTTTTTGTTGTTGTTCACTCTGTGTTTTTACACGCACGCACGCACACACACACGCACACACACACGCACACACACACACACACACACACACACACACACACACACACACACACACACACACACACACACACACACACACACACACACACACACACACACACACACACACACACACACACACACACACACACACACACACACACACACACACACACACACACCCCTCAAGGCACTTTACTTTTTTTCAATTCAATTGTTCAAATAATGTGGCCCTGCTCTCTTTGAACATATGTTCAGAATTGTGGCCCTGGAAAGTTATGATCGTGATACAGTCGAAGCATAAAAGGAGAAGGTCAGACGTAACGTATTCTGTGGTTATGGAAGAGTTGTATAGAAGGCATGACTTTAAAACAGGATTATTGTATCATATGAATGACAAAGTAAAGAAAAGCCAAAGAGCTGACCTCTTCCTTCCATGGGCACGCTGGGTGATCCTTCAACAGCATGTAGATGGAGAGTTGACAAGCAGCTCGTCAGTCTATCGTCATACAAGACTCCCGCTATTACACCCAAACTCTGTCAGGGCCTGAGTATACACATTGTCGACATGTGTCTGTCTTTGTCTGGCTGTCAACCCTTCCTCTCACTACAGACCAGGGTGACGGTCGGTGCAACCTGGGGTTAGGGTTTGAATAGGGGAAGGAAACATGAGAAAGAGGAGGGAGGGATAATTCAATTACACACCATGAATGCACAGAGATGATCCCATGTGAGTGACCTGGGCCTTTCCTTCAAAGGTCCCCTCACAGAGCCCAGTCTGTGGCCAGAGGCTCGGGAAAGGAGAGGCTCGGGAAGCCAGCTGAGGGACGTGACTGACAGCTGCCGACCCCTGGGTCAGCACTCAGACAGGAAGAGTGGTGCAGGCTGGGAAATAGGAGTTGTAGTTGAGTTTGTGTGGGGGGAATTTGGGGTGTTCTGTCCTCTCTTTGACCTCATTTGAGGCAAAACACACTGAGGTCCAGTGAACCAGTGAATGGATCCATCCACAGATGACTACATTTGAGAGATGAGTTACAGTTTGTTTTTGTCTGAGCAGATTCTGCCAGTAAATCAATGCTGGGTTGTGATGGTACCGTCTCTGGAAAAAATAATCCTAGTTAGGAAATAGGGTGACATTTCAGATTTGCCCCCCTGGTCCTTCTGTAGCTCAGTTGGTAGAGCATGGCTCTTGTAACGCCAGGTTAGTGGGCTCGATTCCCGGGACCACCCATACGTAGAATGTATGCACACATGACTGTAAGTCGCTTTGGATAAAAGCGTCTGCTAAATGGCATATATTATTATTTATTATTATTATTATTATATTATATTAAAACCCACCAAAGTCCACTCTAAGCATTGGAAAGAGCTCTGTCAGTCACAGAGTTCCTAAAACATACTCTTCTTCTTGTTCCATTTAAACGATCGAAAACTTTTGTGCCAGCATCATAGAACAGCATCATAGAACAGCATCATAGAACAGCATCATAGAACAGCATCAAAGAACAGCATCATAGAACAGTAGCATAGAACAGCAGCATAGAACAGCATCATAGAACAGCATCATAGAACAGTAGCATAGAACAGCATCATAGAACAACATCATAGAACAGCAGCATAGAACAGCATCATAGAACAGCATCACAGAACAGCAGCATAGAACAGCATCGTAGAACAGTAGCATAGAACAGCATCATAGAACAACATCATAGAACAGTAGCATAGTACAGCATCATAGAACAGCATCATAGAACAGCATCATAGAACAGCATCATAGAACAGCATCATAGAACAGCAGCATAGAACAGAATCGTAGAACAGCATCATAGAACAGCAGCATAGAACAGAATCGTAGAACAGTAGCATAGAACAGCATCATAGAACAACATCATAGAACAGTAGCATAGTACAGCATCATAGAACAGCATCATAGAACAGCAGCATAGAACAGAATCGTAGAACAGCATCATAGAACAGCAGCATAGTGGTCCTGTGTAGCTCAGTTGGTAGAGCATGGCGCTTGTAACACCAGGGTAGTGGGTTCGATCCCCGGGACCACCCATACGTAGAATGTATGCACACATGACTGTAAGTCGCTTTGGATAAAAGTGTCTGCTAAATGCCATATATTATTATTATTATTATTATTATATTATGAACAGAATCGTAGAACAGTAGCATAGAACTGTAGCATAGTGCTGTGTGTGGAGGACCAGAGGGTTATGAAAGCTTTATCAGTCAGTCTGATCAATGTCCATCTGCCTCTCTACTCTGCACTAACTCCTAATGAAGGACAGGCCAGACAGAGAAATGCTCTCTAACTCTGAATGAAGAACAGGCCAGACAGAGAAACAGTATCTAACTGCTAATGAAGGACAGGCCAGACAGAGAAACACTCTCTAACTCCTGATGAAGGACAGGCCAGACAGAAACAGTATCTAACTCCTAATGAAGGACAGGCCACACAGAGAAACCCTGTCTAACTCCTAATGAAGGACAGGCCAGACAGAAACAGTATTTAACTCCTAATGGAGGACAGGCCACACAGAGAAACAGTATCTAACTCCTAATGAAGGACAGGCCAGACAGAGAACACTCTCGAACTCCTAATGAAAGACAGGCCACACAGACAAACCCTCTCTGACTCCTAATGAAGGACAGGCCAGACAGAGAAACGGTATCTAACTCCTAATGAAGGACAGGCCAGACAGAGAGCGGTATCAAACTCCTAATGAAGGACAGGCCAGACAGAGAACGATATCTAACTCCTAATGACGGACAGGCCAGACAGAGAAACAGTATCGAACTCCTAATAAAGGACAGGCCACACAGAGAAACAGTATCTAACTCCTAATGAAGGACAGGCCAGACAGAGAAACCCTCTCTAACTCTTAATGAAGGACAGGCCACACAGAGAAACAGTATCTAACTCCTAATGAAGGACAGGCCAGACAGAGAAACCCTCTCTAACTCCTATTAAAGGACAGGCCACACAGAAAAACACTCTCTAACTCATGATGTACGACAGGCCAGACAGAGAAACACTCTCTAACTCCTAATGAAGGACAAGCCAGACAGAGTAACGCTCTCTAACTCCTAATGAAGGACAGGCCAGACAGAGAAACCCTCTCTAACTCTTAATGAAGAACAGGCCAGACAGAGAACCCCCTCTAACTCCTAATGAAGGACAGGCCAGACAGAGAAACAGTATCGAACTCTTAATGAAGGACAGGCCAGACAGAGAACCCTCTCACCTTAGCAGAACCATCCGGGTAGCTGCAGTTAGCTGGTATACAGGGAGTACTGAGGGGATGCACACCAGTGCTAAAAATAAAGGCTCTCTAAATGTGTTTATAGTGAATGGAACTGCTGGCGATGTCCCCATGACCCGAGAGACATGATTGAATTAGAGGTGGTCAGAGGAACGAACAAACAATGACCGTGAAGTAGAGCCGGAGCAGTGTGTGTGTGTGTGTGTGTGTGGGGGAGGGGGGGGGCAGAGAGAGAGAGGATGCATGGTATTTTGATTAGGCATCCTAGGCCTCAAGCCAGGAACCTTCTCTCTGTTCCTCTTATTCTACCCTCCAGCCTGGTGTCACGCCCCAAATACAAGACCCTGGTTGGACATCTTCCTAAGCCGTTACACATGGGGACAGAGCACTGAGAACAGCACCTGTGGAAGGAAGCCACTAAATGCAGAAAGTCCAAATCACTTTTAGAAGAATAGAAAAAAACAAAAAGGAGAAGAAGCATTAGAGGTGTGCTGAGTAGTCGGACATAAACGAGTATCCTGAAGGATATGGGCAATGATTATGATCCGATTATTTTTGTAATTATCAAGGATCTTTTCGTGTGTCAGTCAGCAAGCATCTTTCTCACATCAGTCAGTCACAGACTTCCTAAAGCATACTGTACTGTCTTTGAGTCAGTCACAGACTTCCTAAAGCATACTGTACTGTCTTTGAGTCAGTCACAGACTTCCTAAAGCGTACTGTACTGTCTTTGAGTCAGTCACAGACTTCCTAAAGCGTACTGTACTGTCTTTGAGTCAGTCACAGACTTCCTAAAGCATACTGTACTGTCTTTGAGTCAGTCACAGACTTCCTAAAGCATACTGTACTGTCTTTGAGTCAGTCAGACTTCCTAAAGCATACTGTACTGTCTTTGAGTCAGTCACAGACTTCCTAAAGCATACTGTACTGTCTTTGAGTCAGTCACAGACTTCCTAAAGCATACTGTACTGTCTTTGAGTCAGTCACAGACTTCCTAAAGCATACTGTACTGTCTTTGAGTCAGTCACAGACTTCCTAAAGCATACTGTACTGTCTTTGAGTCAGTCACAGACTTCCTAAAGCATACTGTACTGTCTTTGAGTCAGTCATGTGCAGCGGTTCTACGTGATCTAAATAACTCAACTTGATCCCGCTGTTCTGATTGGATAGAGTGAAGTTGTATTTCTCTGTCGATTTGGGTTCTTCATTTCATCCGATCCCTTTTCCTCGCATGTTTTCGGTCTGAGGGTTTAGATTGCTGCAGTTATAATATATCACATGGCGGGGCCGTTTGCTATCAACCTATCAATATGCATAATATCTAACGACCCGACTAAGGGTAGGGGAATGAATATGAAACGCTGATCCACATTCTGACTGAGTGACAGCAAACTTGGCTGCCCGCTGCTCCTAATCTACAGTTTCTTTGTTGTTAAAGAGAGTTACTTAGCGAATATATATTTAGGCATATTAAAACACTTCACCCCCCCCCGATCACGAGTATAATCCGATTTACTACCAACTGTCGATTTACGGATACGATTACAACACCCGTAGGAAACATCCTCATCCTCATGTAGAAGTAACCAATAAGCATACTATATTGTGTTTCTAATAAATTACGATCTAAAATGATCTGATTACATGACCCCCCTCCCACAAAAGAAATCGCAATTTAACTGAATTATTTAGATTGAAATGATAGATGGATATCTTCCTTGCGTGTGTTTTTCTTGGTACGATAAGGCACAGTGCGAGGTGCTTTATATCTTATAAGTCAATGTGTTTCAGCTGTCTAAAACTCATCATAACATAAAAAACAGTAGCTTTTAAAAAATAGCATTAATAATGTCTGTTACCACCAAATACAGTCCTAAAATACAGCGGGATGTGTGTCTACTAAAATGTAACAAAAAGTATTCTAAGACATTCTGAAGTAAAATTATAACCAACAAAAAGTATAATAAATACTAATGAATATTAGGTTATAATAAATATACAGTATAGTCATTTTGAAAATATAGGCTATCAAAAACTCCACCGTGATAAAATAAACTTTGACAAATCAAAAAATGTAAATAATTTATTAATCTATCCGTTTCTGGCTCCAGTGTCACTAGCTTTTCAGACAAGATATTTCACAATACAATTCAACATTATTTTCGAGAGACCATATTAGGCCGATTCATCCAGTCGTGGGTGAGACGAACAGAGAGTCTCTTTAGATTGTCGCAGCAGAACAGATGAGCAGTCAGTGTCTTCAGAGCGCTACATGACATCCATGACCGTTTTATGTCATCGTTAGGACACCAGTAACTTATCAACGATGGCTGTAAATAACTGATGATGAAAACAATGACAACTTTAAAAATATAGAGAGCGAACGAAGTTCAACTGAGGACATTAATTGAGAGATATTATATTTTTTGCAGTTGCCTTAAAAAAAATGTAAGTGTACATTTTTAATATACTCAAATGCTTACAGTAATTTCAGAAATAATTAATTTGAAGTTTATACATAGAAAATTATATTAGAAGCGCTTAAATGTTTCCAAATAATTTTCTAATGTCTATCTAAATATCGAACCGTCATCACTTCATTATAAAAAATTGACTTTATTGGTGGATAGAACATAAAATATTCCTAGAAACCAAAATAGCTTAAAATACACTATTAGATTAACATGTTGAATAGGCTGCAAGTCAAGAGTTAAAATATTTCAAAGGACTTATTTCTGTGTAATTATCCGGCAGTGTCACAATATTGCAATACCCACTGCAGTGTACTCAGCCCTACTATATGTACAATTTAATGGTCTAGGCTACTTATTTGGCCATTATTTTAGGGGAGAAACATAGGTTATCTATACACCATCTCATTTAACCATTCGATTGTTATGCCTTTACTAGTCTCGTTGAATTTGTCTTCAATATTTAGGGGTGATATTTTCACAATAGCCCAGTGAAATGCAGCGATGGTAGACAGCCAAACATCATACCCGTGACCCGCGGTCTGGTTCCAGCGCTTCACATGAGAACACTCCCGACGCAAACGAGTTTTCGGGTAGCCTGCCATTGTTATGTCGCAAACATAATGACAATTCATCTTTGAAACGGGGCTTTTTTACACTGTCAGCAAAATTCTGGATAAATCATTAAGAAGTCTACAGGGGGTAACACTCACCGAATGGCTGACAGCCATCTCCAAAAGTGACGTTTTTTACGCACGTTCTCTCTTCATAATTAATCATGTTCCAGGCTAGTTGTGGCCTCTAAAGCTATGATACAAATGATAAAAGTGAGTGGAAATTGATCGATTTAACACACAATTCCACTTGCTCGTCTTTAGCCACTGTTGCAATCGAGAAAGTGAGGGTAGGATACAAAGCAGCGGCAGGCCTAATACAGTTGTAAAATGACCATTCTATTTGAATTTGGGGGAAAAGACACACTGAACATGACTTCTGATTTTAACAGCCTGCTTTCACTTCAGACATTTTCCTAACGGACAGATTAGAATTATAAATGGGAAATGTGATAGGAAGTAGGCTGAGCGGCTTATTAAATGTGATTCCTTGTAGGAGTCCACGACAAGGTCCCAAATGGCACCCTATACCCAATATAGTGCACTAATTTTGACCAGGACCCATATGGCTATGGGCTCTCGTGTATCCCCCTGTCTGCAGAACTGAAACTGAACACGGAAGACAGTGCAGTTCACTATACGAGTCTAACCAAGGCCCAAAGGAAAGGGTTTTATTATGCTAATGACTTCTTCTTCTTCCTCCTTTTACAGACTCTGACAGAGACGCCATCAGATGCTTGGCCGGCCCTTTATAGGAGGCTTGGTGATCATTAGTGTTGCAATAATTCCTCATTTCTCATTTCTCTGACGTGATGGATACACATTATAATATTATGAGAATAACTATTTATTTCACGTCTTCTCATTCCTTCTACCTGACGTGTTTGGAGGTGCTCAGTCTACACAGCCAAGAAGAAAACCAAAACAAGTTCTCTCTTTTCAACAGAGAAGTTCCACATTGTTTAAAAAACATTCAGTGATGTTTGTTTTGGGGCAGAGGCAGAGAGCCAGCTTGGGAGAAAGGGAATAGGATGGTTAGTATTTGGAGAGAGGGGATAGGATGGTTAGTATTTGGAGAGAGGGGATAGGATGGTTAGTATTTGGAGAGAGGGGATAGGATGGTTAGTATTTGGAGAGTGGGGATAGGATGGTTAGTATTTGGAGAGAGGGGATAGGATGGTTAGTATTTGGAGAGAGGGGATAGGATGGTTAGTATTTGGAGAGAGGGGATAGGATGGTTAGTATTTGGAGAGAGGGGATAGGATGGTTAGTATTTGGAGAGAGGGGATAGGATGGTTAGTATTTGGAGAGAGGGGATAGGATGGTTAGTATTTGGAGAGAGGGAATAGGATGGTTAGTATTTGGAGAGAGGGGATAGGATGGTTAGTATTTGGAGAGAGGGGATAGGATGGTTAGTATTTGGAGAGAGGGGATAGGATGGTTAGTATTTGGAGAGAGGGGATAGGATGGTTAGTATTTGGAGAGAGGGGATAGGATGGTTAGTATTTGGAGAGAGGGGATAGGATGGTTAGTATTTGGAGAGAGGGGATAGGATGGTTAGTATTTGGAGAGAGGGGATAGGATGGTTAGTATTTGGAGAGAGGGGATAGGATGGTTAGTATTTGGAGAGAGGGGATAGGATGGTTAGTATTTGGAGAGAGGGGATAGGATGGTTAGTATTTGGAGAGAGGGAATAGGATGGTTAGCATTTGGAGAGAGGGGATAGGATGGTTAGTATTTGGAGAGAGGGGATAGGATGGTTAGTATTTGGAGAGAGGGGATAGGATGGTTAGTATTTGGAGAGAGGGGATAGGATGGTTAGTATTTGGAGAGAGGGATTAGGATGGTTAGTATTTGGAGAGAGGGGATAGGATGGTTAGTATTTGGAGAGAGGGGATAGGATGGTTAGTATTTGGAGAGAGGGTATAGGATGGTTAGTATTTGGAGAGAGGGGATAGGATGGTTAGTATTTGGAGAGAAGGGATAGGATGGTTAGTATTTGGAGAGAGGGGATAGGATGGTTAGTATTTGGAGAATGAACAGCCCAATAGCCTCTGGCCTGAGCCTGGCCCTGTGTTTGGGCCTTGGTTTGGGCCTGGGTCTGGGCCTGGGTTTGGACTCTGGCCTGGGTTTGGGCCTTGGTTCTGGCCTTGGTGGGCCTGGGTTTGGGCCTGGTGGGCCTGGGTTTGGGCCTTGGTGGGCCTGGGTTTGGGCCTGGTGGGCCTGGGTTTGGGCCTTGGTGGGCCTGGGTTTGGACCTGGGTTTGGACCATGCCCTGGGTTTGGATTAAGAGTGTAGCTCTGTGTAGCCACAAGGCAAACGTGGGGCAGCTAACACAGGCCTTTGTTCTTAGCCAATCAGAGGCAGCTGTGTAAGCCCAGCTCGACAGGGTGGGATAGTGGGGGTCATCTTTACGGATGCTGCTGTAGGGCTCAAGCCCATCCTGCTGCTGGAGCCTGAGGGCCCGGGCACAGGGGGCATGATCCCACAACAGCCACCCAGACACAGGCTAGAATGGCCTTCCTGCCCCCCAACATGGTCTCCAATGTTTAGTCTTGGATTAATCTGGCCCTCTCTCTATGTCATTGTTATCTAATACACGTAAATATACATGCACACGTGGACACTCTTCTGGTCGCAGGATGAACTGAGTAACTGGAGTTGGCCTTTGTGTGTTTGTTGGTTATCTTAGTCAAAGGCCGGGCCATCCTCTACATGTCCCCACACCCTCCTCTACACCCTCCTCTACACCCTCCTCTACACCCTCCTCTACATATCCTCACACCCTCCTCTACATATCCTCACACCCTCCTCTACATATCCCCACACCCTCCTCTACATATCCCTACACCCTCCTCTACATATCCTCACACCCTCCTCTACATATCCTCACACCCTCCTCTACATATCCTCACACCCTCCTCTACATATTCCTACACCCTCCTCTACATATCCTCACACCATCTACATATCCTCACACCCTCTACATATCCTCACACCCTCTACATATCCCTACACCCTCCTCTACATATCCCTACACCCTCCTCTACATATCCTCACACCCTCCTCTACATATCCTCACACCCTCCTCTACATATCCCCACACCCTCCTCTACATATCCTCACACCCTCCTCTACATATCCTCACACCCTCCTCTACATATCCCCACACCCTCCTCTACATATCCCCACACCCTCCTCTACATATCCTCACACCCTCCTCTACATATCCCTACACCCTCCTCTACATATCCCTACACCCTCCTCTACATATCCCTACACCCTCCTCTACATATCCCTACACCCTCCTCTACATATCCCACACCCTCCTCTACATATCCCTCACACCCTCCTCTACATATCCTCACACCCTCCTCTACATATCCCTACACCCTCCTCTACATATCCTCACACCCTCCTCTACATATCCTCACACCCTCCTCTACATATCCTCACACCCTCCTCTACATATTCCTCACCCCATCTACATATCCTCACACCATCTACATATCCTCACACCCTCTACATATCCTCACCCCTCTACATATCCCTACACCCTCCTCTACATATCCCTCACACCCTCCTCTACATATCCTCACACCCTCCTCTACATATCCTCACACCCTCCTCTACATATCCCCACACCCTCCTCTACATATCCTCACACCCTCCTCTACATATCCTCACACCCTCCTCTACATATCCCTACACCCTCCTCTACATATCCTCACACCCTCCTCTACATATCCTCACACCCTCCTCTACATATCCCACACCCTCCTCTACATATCCCCACACCCTCCTCTACATATCCCCACACCCTCCTCTACATATCCCACACCCTCCTCTACATATCCCTACACCCTCCTCTACATATCCCTACACCCTCCTCTACATATCCTCACACCCTCCTCTACATATCCCTACACCCTCCTCTACATATCCTCACACCCTCCTCTACATATCCTCACACCCTCCTCTACATATCCTCACACCCTCCTCTACATATCCTCACACCCTCCTCTACATATCCCTACACCCTCCTCTACATATCCTCACACCCTCCTCTACATATCCCTACACCCTCCTCTACATATCCTCACACCCTCCTCTACATATCCCTACACCCTCCTCTACATATCCCTACACCCTCCTCTACATATTCCTACACCCTCCTCTACATATCCTCACACCCTCCTCTACATATCCTCACACCCTCCTCTACATATCCCTACACCCTCCTCTACATATCCTCACACCCTCCTCTACATATCCCTACACCCTCCTCTACATATCCTCACACCCTCCTCTACATATCCTCACACCCTCCTCTACATATCCTCACACCCTCCTCTACATATCCTCACACCCTCCTCTACATATCCTCACACCCTCCTCTACATATCCTCACACCCTCCTCTACATATCCTCACACCCTCCTCTACATATCCTCACACCCTCCTCTACATATCCTCACACCCTCCTCTCCATATCCCCACACCGCTCTGAGATAGCAGGGTTACAGGAAATTGCATCCCACTGTAATGAAAAGCCACATCTCAGAACTCAGCTGGGGAGGAAAAGAGAGCAAAACGAATCAGCCTAAGTGACTTCACCAGAGAAGAGAACATGTTGTGAGAAGTCTGCTTTTTCCAGAGAAGAGAAAGACCTTGGGGTACTGAAGTGGTTGAATACAGAATAAACTGTTTAGAATGACGATGCACATTGTAGAATATAAAGCAGCTGCAAATGGGAAAGTTGTGATGCCCACTCCACTCCATGCATTTGAAGACCTTTCAACAAACACGTCAACCTAACCTCTATGCTGTGACAGCTTAAAAACATCAGTATTTCATGGAATGTGGCCGATGCTCGAGGAGGAGTAAAATAATCCACTGTTTTTATCCTTTCTTTTGTGTTTCAGTTTGAAAATAGAGGACTCCGTCAGTATCGTTTGCCAGACTCCGTCAGTATCGTTTGCTAGACTCCGTCAGTATCGTTTGCCAGACTCTGTCAGTATCGTTTGCCAGACTCCGTCAGTATCGTTTGCCAGACTCCGTCAGTATCGTTTGCCAGACTCCGTCAGTATCGCTTGCCAGACTCTGTTAGTATAGCATGCCAGACTCTGTTAGTATAGCATGCCAGACTCCGTTAGTGTAGCTTGCCAGACTCCGTCAGTATCATTTGCCAGACTCTGTTAGTATCGCTTGCCAGACTCTGATAGTATCACTTGTCAGACTCTGATAGTATCGCTTGCCAGACTCTGTTAGTATCGCTTGCCAGACTCTGTTAGTATAGCTTGCCAGACTCTGATAGTATCGCTTGCCAGACTCCGTTAGTATCGCTTGCCAGACTCCGTGCCAGACTCTGATAGTATCGCTTGCCAGACTCCATTAGTATCGCTTGCCAGACTCCGCTAGTATCGTTTGCCAGACTCCGTTAGTATCGCTTGCCAGACTCCGATAGTATCGCTTGCCAGACTCCGATAGTATCGCTTGCCATACTCCGATAGTATCGTTTGCCAGACTCCGTTAGTATCGCTTGCCAGACTCTGATAGTATTGCTTGCCAGACTCTGATAGTATTGCTTGCCAGACTCCGTTAGTATCGCTTGCCAGACTCCGATAGTATCGTTTGCCAGACTCCGTTAGTATCGCTTCCCATACTCATGACGCTCCACCACAGCATCTTTGGGAAGTGACTGGTTGAAACATATAGTTGCACTGAGCTGTGGCTCTATTCCCAGTAAGGAGAGTATACTGCATCTTTAATCCTAGCTCTGTGACTCTATTCTCAGTAAGGGGAGTATACTGCATCTTTAATCCTAGCTCTGTGACTCTATTCTCAGTAAGGGGAGTATACTGCATCTTTAATCCTAGCTCTGTGACTCTATTCTCAGTAAGGGGAGTATACTGCATCTTTAATCCTAGCTCTGTGACTCTATTCTCAGTAAGGGGAGTATACTGCATCTTTAATCCTAGCTCTGTGACTCTATTCTCAGTAAGGGGAGTATACTGTATCTTTAATCCTAGCTCTGTGACTCTATTCCCAGTAAGGAGAGTATACTGCATCTTTAATCCTAGCTCTGTGACTCTGACTCTATTCTCCAGTAAGGGGAGTATACTGCATCTTTAATCCTAGCTCTGTGACTCTATTCTCCAGTAAGGGGAGTATACTGCATCTTTAATCCTAGCTCTGTGACTCTATTCTCAGTAAGGGGAGTATACTGCATCTTTAATCCTAGCTCTGTGACTCTATTCTCCAGTAAGGGGAGTATACTGCATCTTTAATCCTAGCTCTGTGACTCTATTCTCCAGTAAGGGGAGTATACTGCATCTTTAATCCTAGCTCTGTGACTCTATTCTCCAGTAAGGGGTGTATACTGCATCTGAAATCATAGCTCTGCTTTTTAGCTTGGCTGATAGGGGGGGATGTAACAGGTGAGTGAGAAGGAAATGGCAAGCTGCATTGGGACTTTGAGGCGTACACACACACACACACACACACACACACACACACACACACACACACACACACACACACACACACACACACACACACACACACACACACACACACACACACACACACACACACACACACACACACACACACACACACACACACACACACACACACACACACACACACACACACACACACACACACACACACACACACACACACACACACACACACACACAAGAGACTCCATCCTCGCCAAGACCCAGAAAATCAGATTTATGTCCCTTGTAACTATTTTCATTTTTCTGGATAATGTGTGTGTTGTTTGTTTTTTATTGCTAGATATTACTGCACTGTTGGAAACGCTGATCCTGATAACATCTGCAAATTTGTGTACGTGACCAATAAACTTTTATTTTATTCGATAACATCTGCAAATCCGTGTTCGTGACCAATAAACTTTTATTTGATTTTGAGAGAGAGAGAGAGAGGGAGAGAGACAGAAAGAGAGAGACAGAGACAGAGAGACAGAGAGAGAGAGAGAGAGAGAGAGAGAGAGAGAGAGAGAGAGAGAGAGAGAGAGAGAGAGAGAGAGAGAGAGAGAGAGAGAGACACACACACACAGAGAAAGAGACACAGAGAGAGACACAGAGAGAGGCACACATAGAGAAACAGTGAGAGACACAGAGACACAGAGAGAGAGACACAGAGAGAGAGAATCAGAGACACAGAGAGAGAAACAGTGAGAGACACAGAGAGAGAGAATCAGAGACACAGAGAGAGACACAGAGACACAGAGAGAGAGACACACAGAGAGAGAGAGAGAGAGAGAGAGAGAGAGAGACACACATAGAGAGAGAGAGAGAGAGAGAGAGACAGAGAGAGAGAGACAGAGACACAGAGACGCAGAGAGAGAAAGCGAGAGACACACAGAGAGACACAGAGAGAGAGAGACACACACAGAGAGAGAGAGAGAGAGAGAGAGAGAGAGACACAGAATCAGCTACAATGGATGGTGATACCTGTGACCATCTCCTTTCTGGGATGGAGACGTCGCCAACACAACTCATATTCATGCCCTCAGTGCCTCTTCTAGTTTGTCAAGCTGAGGCTACAGAGAACAGTGTGACTGGGTAACTGAACACGACGTGGCATTGGAGGAAGAGATAGCGTGATTGTAATGAAAATAACAGAGATCGGTTTTCAGGGCCAGATGTATTATGTTGTCTCCGTCAGTGTAGCTTATCACAGTATAGTGTAGTATAATTTAAAATAAGCAAAAAAAGAAACGTCCCTTTTTCAGGACCCTTTCTTTCAAAGATAATTCATACAAATCCAAATAACTTCACAGATCTTCATTGTAAAGGGTTTAAACACTGTTTCCCATGCCTGTTCGATGAACCATAAACAATTAATGAACATGCACCTGTGGAACGGTCGTTAAGACACTAACAGCTTACAGACGGTAGGCAATTAAGGTCACAGTTATGAAAACTTAGGACACTAAAGAGGCCTTTCTACTGACTCTGAATATCACCAAAAGAAAGATGTTCAGGGTCCCTGCTCATCTGCGTGAATGTGCCTTAGGCATGCTGCAGGGAGGCATGAGAACTGCAGATGTGTCCATTAAATTGCAATGTCCGTACTGTGAGATGCCTAAGACAGAGCTACAGGGAGACAGGATGGACAGCTGATCGTCCTCGCAGTGGCAGACCACGTGTAAACAACACCTGCACAGGATCGGTACATCCGAACATCACACCTGTGGGACAGGTACAGGATGGCAACAACAACTGCTCGAGTTACACCAGGAACGCACAATATCTCTATCAGTGCTGAGACTGTCCACAATAGACTGAGGACTTGTAGTCCTGTTGTAAGGCAGGTCCTCACCAGACATCACCGACAACAACATCGCATATGGGCACAAACCCACCGTCGCTGGACCAGACAGGACTGGCAAAAAGTGCTCTTCACAGAAGAGCTGCGATTTTGTCTCACCAGGGGTGATGGTCAGATTCTCGTTTACCCTCAAAGGAATGAGCGTTACACCGAGGCCTGTACTCTGGAGCGGGATCGATTTGGAGGTGGAGGGTCCGTTATGGTCTGGGGCGATGTGTCACAGCATGATTTTTACTGAGCAGGGAAGACATCATCCTCCCTCATGTGGTACCCTTCCTGCAGGCTCATCCTGACATGACCCTCCAACATGACAATGCCCCCAGCCATACTGCTCATTCTGTGAGTGATTTCCTGCAAGACAGGAATGTCAGTGTTCTGCCATGGCCAGCAAAGAACCCGGATCTCAATCCCATTGAGCACACCTGGGACCTGTTGGATCGGAGGGTGGGGACTAGGGCCATTCCCCCCAGAAATGTCCAGGAACTTGCAGGTGCCTTGGCGGAAGAGTGGGGTAGGTACCATCTCACAGCAAGAACTGGAAAACCTGGTGCAGTCCATGAGGAGGAGATGCACTGCAGTACTTAATGCAGCTGGTGGCCACATAGATACCAGATACTGACTGTTACTTTTGTTACTGACCGCCCCCTTTGTTCAGGGATACATTATTCCATTTCTGTTGTGCACATGTCTGTGGAAGTTGTTAAGTTTATGTCTCAGTTGTTGATTCTTGTTATGTTCATACATGTTAAGTTTGCTGAAAATAAACGCAGTTGACAGTGAGAGGACGTTTCTTTTTTTGCTGAGTTTAGTATAGTACAGTACAGTTTACCCATAGCTTATCACAGCAAAGTACAGTATAGTTTACCCATAGCTTATCATTATATTATAGTGTAGATTACTCATAGCTTATAACAGCATATAATAGGATAGCCAAGCTTACCCACCTACAGTTACCAGGCCTCTCACTGTTGGCTCTACTTATCTTGCGATTGAGACAAGAACAACCTTTGGTAACCCGACTACAGACTAATCAGACACACAGACTATGAGGAGGCAGTTGATATTCTGTGCGTATACAATTTCACGTACTGTATCCTTTCACTTACATTGGACTGCAATGATCTGATGCTCTTTTAAAAACAAACAATAACACAAATGTTGTTGTTGATTGATTAATACTGTTGCTTTCTTTCACTGTTTCCCCAGTCTTCACTTGTCCCCGTGACCATCACTTCTCCTAAGACGAGCTCAGCATAAGAGTGGTAGACTCAACACATATTTAGTTGTGTGAGTGAGTTGCTACCCCAAGGAGAGTTCCCTGGCTGTGAACTCTCCTTGGCCAGCCACCCCCCCAGACCGCCACTCACCCTGACCTCACCCAGCCCACCCCCCCTTCCCCTTGAGTCTCAGGCCCAGTCTCCCCTATCTAGCCCAGCCCTGGGGGGGTTGTTCACCCCAGCCTCCCCTCTCCCCCTATCTCCCTCCAGACTCTCTTCCCCCTCTGCTTTCAAAAGCTCTCTGTGTCACCAGACTGATTAAAACAAACAGCGGTCTTATTTTGGTATCTAATTGAATAGTACTCCTTTTCTTTACGCCAGCTCTGGAGTACGCAGAGTATTAGGTATCCACGGAATCCAAAAACCTCCCTAACCCCCCCCGACAACCCTTCTAACCTTTCCCTCCATGACTGATCTTAGATTTCAAACACTGGAGGACATCACATATGGTAGGCAAAGAGTAAAATACAGACTTATTAAAATTCCTTTTTAGCCTCCATGTGTAAACAGGATATGTGATATACAGAGGAGGCTGGTGGGAGGAGCATTCGGAGGACCGGCTCATTATAATGGCTGGAATGGAATAGATGGAACCGAAGTCAAACGTGTGGTTTCAAATCAAATCAACATTTATTTGTCACATGCGCCGAATACAACAGGTATAGGTAGAACTTACAGTGAAATGCTCACTTACAAGCCCTAAAGCAACAATGCAGTTTTAAGAAAAATAACTGTTGAGTAAAAAAATTGACAAGTAAAAAATGTAAATAACAAATAATTAAAGAGCAGCAGTAAAACAACAGTAGCGAAGCTATAAACAGGGGCTACCTGTAGAGAGTCAATGTGCTGGGGCAGCAGTTAGTTGAGGTTAATTGAGGTAATATGTATGTACGTGTAGGTAGAGTTAAAGTGACTATGCACAGATTATAAACAGAGAGTAGCAGCAGCGTCAAAGAGGGGTCCTCGGGTCTGGGTAGCCCTTTGATTAGCTGTTCAGGAGTCTTATGACTTGTGGGGTAGAAGCTGTTAAGGAGCCTCTTGGACCTAGACTTGGCGCTCCGGTACTGCTTGCCGTGCGGTTGCAGAGAGAACAGTCTATGACTAGGGTGGCTGGAGTCTTTGACAATTTTTAGGGTCTTCCTCTGACACCGTCTGGTATAGAGGTCCTGGATGGCAGGAAGCTTAGCCCCAGTGATGTACTGGGCCATACGCTGAGCAGTTGCTGAGCAGTTGCCATACCAGGCAGTGATGCAACCAGTCAGGATGCTCTCGATGGTGCAGCTGTATAACTTTTTGAGGATCTGAGGACCCATGCTAAATGTTTTCAGTCACCTGAGGGGGAATAGGCTTTGTTGTGCTCTCTTCACGACAGTCTTGGTCTATTTCGACCATGATAGTTTGGTGATGATGCCAGCAAGGAACTTGAAGCTCTCAACTTGCTCCACTACAGCCCCGTTGATGAGAATGGGGGCGTGCTCGGTCCTCCTTTTCCTGTAGTCCACAATCATCTTCCTTTGTCTTTATCATGTTGAGAGAGAGGTTGTTGTCCTGGCACCACACTGACAGGTCTCTGACCTCGTCCCAATTGGCTGTCTCATCGTTGTCTGTGATGTGTTGTCGGCAAACTTAATGATGGTGTTGGAATTGTGCCTGGCTATGCAGTCATGAGTGAACAGGGAGTAGGACTGAGCACGCACCCCTGAGGGGCCCTCTTGTTAACGATCAGCGTGGCATATGTGTTGTTAACTACCCTTACCACCTGGGTGTGGCCCGTCAGGAAGTTCAGGATCCAGTTGCAGAGGCAGGTGTTTAGTCCCAGGGTCCTTAGCGTAGTGATGAGCTTCCAAATCAAATCAAATTTGATTTGTCACGTACACATGGTTAGCAGATGTTAATGTGAGTGTAGCGAAATGCTTGTGCTTCTAGTTCCGACCATGCAGTAATATCTAACAAGTAATTTAACCTAGCAATTTCACAACAACTACCTTATACACACAAGTGTAAAGGAATGAATACGAATATGTACATAAAAATACATGAATGAGTGACGGCCGAATGGCATAGGCAAGATGCAGTAGATGGTATAGAGTACAGTATATACATATGAGATGAGTAATGTAGGGTATGTAAACATTACATAAAGTGGTATTGTTTAAAGTGGCTAGTGATAAATGTATTACATATATTTTTCCATTATTAAAGTGGCTAGAGTTGAGTCAGTATGTTGGCAGCAGCCACTCAATGTTAGTGATGGCTGTTTAACAGTCTGATGGCCTTGAGATAGAAGCTGTTTTTCAGTCTCTCGGTACCCACTTTGATGCACCTGTACTGACCTTGCCTTCTGGATGATAGCGGGGTGAACAGTCAGTGACTCAGGTGGTTGTTGTCCTTGATGATCTTTTTGGCCTTCCTGTGACATCGGGTGGTGTAGGTGTCCTGGAGGGCAGGTAATTTTCCCCCGGTGATGCGTTGTGCAGACCTCACTACCCTCTGGAGAGCCTTACGGTTATGGGCAGAGCAGTTGCTGTACCAGGCGGTGATGCAGCCCGACAGGATGCTCTCGATTGTGCATCTTTAAAAGTTTGTGAGTGTTTTTGGTGACAAGCCAAATTTCTTCAGCCTCCTGAGGATGAAGAGGCGCTGCTGCGCCTTCTTCACCACGCTGTCTGTGTGGGTGGACCATTTCAGTTTGTCCGTGATGTGTACGCCGAGGAACTTAAAATGTTCCACCCTCTCCACTACTGTCCCATCAATGTGGATAGGGGGCTGCTCCCTCTGCTGTTTCCTGAAGTCCACGATCATCTCCTTTGTTTTGTTGACATTGAGTGTGAGGTTATTTTCCTGGCACCACACTCCGAGGGGCCCTCACCTCCTCCCTGTAGGCCCGTCTCGTCTGTTGTTGGTAATCAAGCCTACCACTGTAGTGTCGTCTGCAAACTTGATGATTGAGTTGGAGGTGTGCATGGCCACGCAGTCGTGGGTGAACAGGGAGTACAGGAGAGGGCTCAGAACGCACCCTTGTGGGGCCCCAGTGTTGAGGATCAGTGGGGTGGAGATGTTGTTACCTACCCTCACCACCTGGGGGTGGCCCGTCAGGAATTCCAGGACCAGGGCGGGGACGAGACCCAGAGTCTCGAGCTTAATGACGAGTTTGGAGGGTACTATGGTATTAAATGCTGAGCTGTAATCAATGAACAGCATTCTTACATAGGTATTCCTCTTGTCCAGATGGGTTAGGGCAGTGTGCAGTGTGATTGTGATTGCGTCGTGGACCTATTGGGGCGGTAAGCAATTTGGAGTGGGTCTAGGGTGTCAGGTAGGGTGGAGGTGATATGGTCCTTGACGAGTCTCGCAAAGCACTTCATGATGACGGAAGTGAGTGCTACGGGGCGGTAGTCATTTAGCTCAGTTACCTTAGCTTTCTTGGGAACAGGAACAATGGTGGCCCTCTTGAAGAATGTGGGAACAGCAGACTGGGATAGGGAGAAATTGAATATGTCCGTAAACACACTAGCCAGCTGGTCTGTGCATGATCTGAGGACGCGGCCGGGGATGCCGTCTGGGCCTCCAGCCTTGCGAGGGTTAACACATTTAAATGTTTACTCACGTTGGCTGCAGTGAAGGAGAGCCCGCAGGTTTTGGTAGTGGGCAGTGTCAGTGGCACTGTATTGTCCTCAAAGCGAGCAAAGAAGTTGTTTAGTCTGTCTGGGAGCAAGTCATTGTGGTCCGCGACGGGGCTGGTTTTTCCAGCCCGGGTTTTTCAATCCCGGGTTGCGCAATCGATATGCTGACAGAATTTAGGGAGCCTTGTTTTCAGATTAGCCTTATTAAAATCCGCAGCTCCAATAAATGCAGCCTCAGGATATGTGGTTTCCAGTTTACAAAGAGCCGTCGATGTGTCTGCTTGGTGGGGAATATACACGACTGTGATTATGATCGAAGAGAATTCTCTTGGTAGATAATGCGGTCTGCATTTGATTGTTAGGAATTCTAAGAGAGGTGAACAAAAGGACTTGAGTTCCTGTATGTTGTTATGATCACACCACGTCTCGTTAATCATAAGGCATACACCTTCGCCCTTCTTCTCACCAGAGAGATGCTTGTTTCTGTCGGCGCGATGCGTGAAAAAAACAGGTGGCTGTACCGACTCCGATAGCGTGTCTCCAGTGATCCATGTTTCTGTGAAACAAAGAACATTACAGTCTCTTATGTCCCTCTGATGTCCTTGCTCGGATTTCGTCTACCTTGTTGTCCAGAGACTGGACATTGGCGAGTAGTATTGCTCTGGAGCGGTGCGCGATGTGCCCGTCTACGGAGCCTGACCAGAAGACCGCTCCGTCTGCCCCTTCTATGGCGCCGTTGTTTTGGGTCGCCAGCTGGGATCCCGTCCATTGTCCTGGGTGGTGGGCCAAACAGAGGATCCGCTTCGGGTAAGTCGTAGTCCTGGGCGTAATGTTGGTGAGTTGACGTTGCTCTTATATCCAATAGTTCCCCCCAACTGTATGTAATAAAACCTAAGATTTCCTGGGGTAACATTGTAAGAAATAACACATAAAAAAACAAAATACTGCATAGTTTCCTAGGAACACGAAGCGAGGCGGCCATCTCTGTCGGCGCTGGAAAGGTTGAGGGAACTATGATGTTGAACACTAAGCTGTAGTCAATGAATATCATTCTCACGTAGGTGTTCCTTTTGTCCAGGTGTAAAAGGGCAGTGTGAAGTACAATAGAGATTGTATGATCTGTGGATCTGTTGGGGCAGTATGCAAATTGGAGTGGGTCTAGGGTTTCTGGGATAATGGTGTTGTATGTGAGCCATGATCAGCCTTTCAAAGCACTTCCTGGCTACAGACATGAGTGCTATGGGTCGTTAGTCATTTAGGAAGGTTACCTTGGTGTTCTTGGGCACAGGGACTATGGTGGTCTGCTTGAAACATGTTGGTATTACAGACAGGTTGAAAATGGGACAGGTTGACAATGTCAGACACTTGCTAGTTGGTCAGCGCGGAGTACACGTCCTGGTGTTGTTTACAAATATACACAGACCGCCGCCGTATGGGAGGTGGCTGTTTTATCCTGCCAATGCAGCGTAAACCCCGATACCTGTTATTCATGTCGTCGTTCAGCCACGACTCGGTGAAACAAGATATTACAATTTTTAGGATATTCGTGATCGTCATTCCAGTCTTTATAATGAGCCTCCTATAGCTCCTATCTAAACCCTATAGCTCAAAATGTTGACAACAACGTGTGTTTCTCATAGTTTGATATAGGATCAGCCGATGGAAGGGATGTTTTCTGAGATTGATCCATTATCTGGGGTTGGATGGATTTAGGAGGAAAAAGACTAGTGTTAATTGTTATATTAATGTCGGGCATATCGGGGTCTGCCAGATCAGGACTCCATCTTTGACCTGCAAGGAAAAGCCAAGACAACAGCATCCTGGTGCATCTAATAACACACTGTGCGTGTTGTCTGTCTGTCTGTCTGGGCCCTGGTCAAAAATGTACTCAGTAAAAAAAGAAACATCCCTTTTTTCAGGACCCTGTCTTTCAAAGATAATTCACAAAAATCCAAATAACTTCACAAATCTTAATTGTAAAGTGTTTAAACGCTGTTACCCATGCTTGTTCAATGAACCATAAACAATTAATGAACATGCACATGTGGAACGATCATTAAGACACTAACAGCTTACAGATGGTAGGCAATTAAGGTCACACTTATAAAAACTTATGACACTAAAGAGGCCTTTCTACTGACTCTAAAAAAACACCAAAAGAAAGTTGCCCAGGGTCCTTGCTCATTTGCGTGAACATGCCTTAGGCATGCTACAAGGAGGCATGAAGACTGCAGATGTGTCAAGGGCAATAAATTGCAATGTCTGTACTGTGAGACGCCTAAGACAGTGCTACAGGGAGACAGGACGGACAGCTGATCATCCTCGCAGTGGCAGACCATGTGTAACAACACCTGCACAGGATTGGTACATCCGAACATCACACCTGCAGGATAAGTACAGGATGGCAACAACAACTGCCTGAGTTACACCAGGAACACACAATCCCTCCATCAGTGCTTAGACTGTCCGCAATAGGCTGAGAGAGGCTGGACTGAGGGCTTGTAGGCCTGTTGTAAGGCATGTCCTCACCAGAAATCACCGGCAACAATGTCGCCTATGGGCACAAACCCACCGTCGCTGGACCAGACAGTACTGGCAAAAAATCGCAGGTTTGTCTCACCAGGGGGTGATGTTTATTGTCGAAGGAATGAGCGTTACACCGAGGCCTGTACTCTGGGGCGGGATCGATTTGGAGGTGGAGGGTCCATCATGGTCTGGGGCGGTGTGTCACAGCATCATCAGACTGAGCTTGTTGTCATTGCAGGCAATCTCAACGCTGTGTGTTACAGGGAAGACATCCTCCTCCCTCATGTGGTACCCTTCCTGCAGGCTCATCCTAACATGACTATCCAGCATGACAATGCCCCCAGCCATACTGCTCATTCTGTGAGTGATTTCCTGCAAGACAGGAATGTCAGTGTTCTGCAATGGCCAGCGAAGAGCCCAGATCTTAATCCCATTGAGCATGTCTGGGACCTGTTGGATCGGAGGGTGAGGGCTAGGGTCATTCCCCCAGAAATGTTTGGGAACTTGCAGGTGCCTTGGTGGAAGAGTGGGGTAACATCTCACAGCAAGAACTGGCAAATCTGGTGCAGTCCATGAGGAGGAGATGCACTGCAGTACTTAATGCAGCTGGTGGCCACTGACTGTTACTGTTGATTTTTGACACCTCCCCCTTTGTTCAGGGACACATTATTCCATTTCTGTTAGTCACATGTCTGTGGGACTTGTTCAGTTTATGTCTCAGTTGTTGAATCTTATGTTCATACAAATATTTACACATGTTAAGTTTGCTGAAAATAAATGCAGTTGACAGTGAGATGACGTTGTTTTTGCTGAGTTTAGTGCACTATTTGCTCTTTAGGGAACAAGGTTCCATTTTGGACACAGGCATAGTCCTACTCTTGTGGATAGGATAAAAAAAAATATATATATAAAGTAAGTCAATAAAAAGAAAACTATGTACAACTTGGAAATTGGCCATTGTGTTGGATGTAACAATTAGAAGTCGGGTATGTTTTTCTGGTTAGGGCTTTTTAGTAAATAGCAATATTTAGTAAATACTGGACATGAATCAATTTGTCAGAGCACCTAGCAATTTGCATGAGCAGCAACAAGTTCCCGTCTGACCCAAACAGGAAATGAGGGGTTAAAGTACCTTCTTCTTCTTCTCTTAGATTTTATGGTGATTTTATTCATCCTGTCGCGGTAGGGGACTGTGCTATACGACCGTTAAGAGTGATACAAGTCGTCTCACTCAAGTTCTTATGTCCCCAGCTAACAGGTCCGCCGGACTAGCCTGGTTATGTATCCTGCCCTTTCATTCAGAGATTAGCTTTGTGTGATGCCGTTAGGCTGGTTTCAGGATCTTAGATAATATTAGTCAGACTTAGACCTCTTGTTTTACTTTCACTTTCACTATGTATGCTCTTATATCTAGACTCACACAAGCTATACCTTGGTTACGATTTGCAGTCTATGTCCGTCGACTAATACTGCTTGAGTATTAATATAGAGTATTACTATTACAATAAAATGATTATTCTGTCCAAACCATCATTGTCTTTAGTGTAGAAACTAGACTTGTTCCCCCAGATTGGGAGTGTCAGAGGTGTTCTCGGGTTTTGGGTCTAGTTTCTACTTTTTATTCAATGTTTGCAGTTCACACAGTTGTACAAGTTATTACAGTTTCTTCTTTGGTCCTTAATCTATAACATCAAACATCATTAAAACACTTACTACTATTAATGCCTTCTATATGTATTACAACAGGCGGTTAATTACCTTCTATATGTATTACAACAGGTGGTTAATTACCTTCTATATGTATTACAACAGGTGGTTAATTACCTTCTATATGTATTACAACAGGTGGTTAATTACCTTCTATATGTATTACAACAGGTGGTTAATTACCTTCTATATGTATTACAACAGGTGGTTAATTACCTTCTATATGTATTACAACAGGTGGTTAATTACCTTCTATATGTATTACAACAGGTGGTTAATTACCTTCTATATGTATTACAACAGGTGGTTAATTACCTTCTACAACAGGTGGTTAATTACCTTCTATATGTATTACAACAGGTGGTTAATTACCTTCTATATGTATTACAACAGGCGGTTAATTACCTTCTATATGTATTACAACAGGCGGTTAATTACCTTCTATATGTATTACAACAGGCGGTTAATTACCTTCTATATGTATTACAACAGGCGGTTAATTATCTTAGCGTAGGTTGACCTGGTTGTTCCCCAAAGAGTATGTTCTTCCATTCACAATTGCTCTCGAGGTTTCACTACTTCACTCAGTATCTGTTTCTCCTACTAGAAGTTTGTACTATGATTCACTGATTAGTGAAGAGATCAAGTCCCTTTGTAACACCCCCGATGCTATTCATCTATCCCGGTTAGGGGGTGGATATATTCAGCACGAGGAGTGTAGTGGGTAGTTGTCTCAGTGTGTCTCGTTCAGAAATCAGAAGTTAAGAGATACACTTGTTCTCGGGTATGAAAGTCTGATATGTATCTGTTTCTCACACTAGAAGTTGTACTATGATTCGCTGAATCTTGTTAAAAGGCTGTGTCGAGATCAAGACCCTTCGTATCTCCACTGATGCTGTGTATCTACTCCAGTTACGGAGTGGATTTATTGAGCAATAGAAGTGTACTGGGTAATTGTCTCTGTTCCTCTCTTTACAAGATCCAGAAATCAAAAGTTACAATTGTTCTAGAGTATTTAAAGTCAGATATTTACCTTTTAAGGTTGATGATAGTTGAAGTATCACGAGCTGTCTGTCAGTCAGAAGTCAAGTAGCACTATCATGCCTTTCCATTGAAAGCATGCTTCTTATATACTCTTTCTTCAGGACCAAGTCAGCCTTAGCACCGAGGCACATTCTAATCTTGCGGCTGTTCCTGTAAAGGGTCAGTTTGACATTTCGCACTGGCACGTCACACCGACACATTTTTTAGATGCGGCAAGATGTCACTGTGAAATGCCACTGTGAAACTACCACCAGTGACAGTGTCTGTGCATCCTTTAAGCCCAAATCTAGCATCAGGTTAATAACCCAGTCACATTCTACTGTTGGTTTATCTTTTTCTTGTTTTGTGGATGACTCGCCTTCTTCCTCATCTGGGGGCGGTACTGGAAAGTAAGGTACCTCATCCAACCAGGTATTTGGCTCCCACTAAAGAGGCGGAGCTCGTGGTGAAGGTGTGGGCGGTTCCAGTAAAGGACGTGTCATCAGAGCCCTTTGTTTGTGATACCACATCAATCCACACCTTTTACAAAAAAAATAAAAGAACGTATTCTAAAAACATCCCACTGCTTCTGTCATTCAAAAACTATAACTCCCTACACAGGCTCTGGGGTCTGCAAGGGTGGGACCACACTAGACAGAACTCCGTGTAAGCTCCTTGGTTATTCAATCTTTTAATCGTAGAAATCGTTCAGCTGCAGAAACTATAATGTAGCCCCCCCCCACTTGACCAGGGCCGTTTACCACCATTGTTTAAATGTAACAAAGTGATAGGAACGCAGCAGGTTGCGGCGTAGGCCTAACCACCAGCATGGGACCTTCAGAGCTATATCTTCCCACCCCTTTGACAGCCTCTGCATAGGAGACTCTCTCAACTGCCTTGATTTTTGTAACCTCGTTCTCTTTCACCCTCCTCGGGTATTCAACCGTTTGCAATTTGTGATCTCCACCACAGTTACATTTTTGTTCCTTATCCATTCTCTTCTGCCAAACAATCTCCTTCATAGTGGTATTTCCAACATGTCTTGGCTTCTCCGTCTGCATACACTTGATACATGTCCACATATTTTACAGTGGGTAGCCTACATTAAAGAGGTAAAATACCTGTTTACCCATAATGCATTTCACCATGGAACATTCCAATTCACATTTTTTTCCCAATTGTCCTCAACCCGGTACAATCAACAGGTTGGCGTTAACCAAAACACAATTTAAACATGGCGCTCTCAAACTCACATCCATTTTCCTGTCACAATCTCCGACCAGGAAAACATGAAGAACCCCTCCAAATTACAAAGACAAGCTTAAACACTTATTTTGTTTTAACTTTATCGTTAATTATTAAATATGATCACTTTGTAATAATACTTTTTAACCAAACAAATGCATGGAAAGAATAATTAGTGGTGAGCAGGGTAGAACTTAGAAAAGAATCATGGATTGAACCAGAGTCTGTAGTGATGCCTCTAGCACCAAGATGCAGCGCCTTCGACCGCTGCGTCACTCAGGAGTTTTTACCACCATGTTCACGTAGGAATGAACGGTGTCACCTGACCGATGGCTTTAACCATTGGTGTGGAGCTGCAAACAAAAAGTTTGGCGCCAAAATAAACCAAATGAATCGGCATGCCCGACCACAAACTCTCAAACATTTATTTTACTTTTCACTGGTGAACAACAATCAAAATGGCGGAGAATTTTGCTACAATTGTCAAATGTCTTCCACTGTAAACAGTAAACAGTTTTAATCATTGACACGTTTGACCTTGCTATAAAAACAAAGAGAGTTGCACACTATGTATAAACTCCCAGTAATTTACTGGGTTAACCTCCAACGTTTCGGCATCACTGTGCCTTCTTCAGGGTAATGTCACACACGTTTGAACCAGGTTATGTAGACAAAACAGTGCAATTAGTGCAACCAATGACAATAGTGAGGGGTGTGTCAAAATTATTAGGTTGATTAGAATGAATTAAGTGAAACTTTTAAAAGACAATGTTTTACACCATATTGAATATATTAGGCTATTGTTAGCATCAACATACATTATTGTTTAATTTAATTTCACATATATATATATTTAATCGTTTCAAATTTAATCAAATATGTAATATTTTGGTTCAACCATAATGCATAAGAAGAATCATAAACAGGGGGAACATATTGAGTTGATAAGCTGTTGAAAGAACATATTCATTTATTAGACTTGTTCAATGAAAATATAAATGTTCATAAGAAGAGCCTGAGAACAAAGTCAATATTCAGACCATTAGGGGTGAATGTTTTTAAATAGGGTATCCAGTAGGTCTCCATGTTACCTCCTCTCCTCCTCTAACATTAGAAAACAGCTCCTTGGCATCTTGAGTGGTGCGGAGGCACTGCATTGCAGTGTTGTGGCATCACTACAGCCTGGGGTTCGATCTCAGGCTGTGTCTCAACCGGCCGTGACCGGGAGTCCGGGTTAGGGGAGGGTTTGGCTCATTGCGCTCTAGCGCCTCCTTGTGGCTGGCCAGATGCCTGTAGGCTGACTTCGGTCATTAATTGAATGGTGTTTCCTCCGACACATTGGTGCGGCTGGCTTCCAGGTTAAGCAGGCGGGTGTTAAGAAGTGCGGCTTGTGTTTCGGGGGACGCATGACTCGACCTTTGCCTCCTCCGAGCCCATTGGGGAGTTGCAGCGATGAGACAAGATCGTAAACACCAAATTGGGGAGAAAAAAGGGGGTATAAAAATGATAATAAATAAATCAGCTCTGTTACAACATTTAAAAAAAAAAATTAAACATAGATAAAAGGAAAGCATGGGTAAAATGACATTTAAATGCAGCTACATAAAGACATTCAAATAGGCTATGAAATGCCTATAAAGTGACACTTACAGCACCATCTAGTGGTGATGTAGCTGCTATATAAAGTGACACTTACAGCACCATCTAGTGGTGATGTAGCTGCTATATAAAGTGACACTAACAGCATTATCTAGTGGTGATGCGAAGTGAGGCGGCCGACTGAGATGGCCGCCTCACTTCGCGTTCCTAGGAAACTATGCAGTTTTTTGTTTTTTTACGTGTTATTTCTTACATTAGTACCCCAGGTCATCTTAGGTTTCATTACATACAGTCGAGAAGAACTACTGAATATAAGATCAGCGTCAACTCACCATCAGTACGACCAAGAATATGTTTTCCGCGATGCGGATCCTGTGTTCTGCCTTACAAACAGGACAACTGAATGTATCGCATGCAGCGACCCAAGGAAACGACTCCGAAAAAGAGGGAAACGCGGCGGTGTTCTGGTCAGACTCCGAAAAAGGGCACATCGCGCACCACTTCCCAGTATTCTTCTTGCCAATGTCCAGTCTCTCGACAACAAGGTTGATGAAATCCGAGCAAGGGTGGCATTCCAGAGGGACATCAGAGACTGCAACGTTCTTTGCTTTACGGAGACATGGCTTACTGGGAAAACGCTATCCAGGGCGGTGCAGCCAACGGGTTTCTCCACGCATCGCGCCGACAGATACAAACATCTCTCTGGTAAGAAGAGTGGCGGGGGCGTATGCCTCATGACTAACGGGACATGGTGTGATGAAGGAAACATACAGGAACTCAAATCCTTCTGTTCACCTGATTTAGAATTCCTCACAATCAAATGTAGACCGCATTATCTTCCAAGAGAATTCTCTTCGATTATAATCACAGCCGTATATATCCCCCCCCCCAAGCAGACATGCACGAAATTTATTTAACTCTTTGCAAACTGGAAACCATTTATCCGGAGGCTGCATTCATTGTAGCTGGGGATTTTAACAAAGCCAATCTGAAAACAAGACTCCCTAAATTTTATCAGCATATCGATTGCGCAACCAGGGGTGGTAAAACCTTGGATCATTGTTACTCTAACTTCCGCGACGCATATAAGGCCCTGCCCCGCCCCCCCTTTCGGAAAAGCTGACCACGACTCCATTTTGCTGATCCCTGCCTACAGGCAGAAATTAAAACAAGAGGCTCCCACGCTGAGGTCTGTCCAACGCTGGTCAGACCAAGCTGACTCTACACTCCAAGACTGCTTCCATCACGTGGACTGGGACATGTTTCGTATTGCGTCAGATGGGAATATTGACGAATACGCTGATTCGGTGTGCGAGTTCATTAGAACGTGCGTCGAAGATGTCGTTCCCATAGCAACGATAAAAACATTCCCTAACCAGAAACCGTGGATTGATGGCAGCATTCGCGTGAAACTGAAAGCGCGAACCACTGCTTTTAATCAGGGCAAGGTGTCTGGCAACATGACTGAATACAAACAGTGCAGCTATTCCCTCCGTAAGGCTATTAAACAAGCTAAGCGTCAGTACAGAGACAAAGTGGAATCTCAATTCAATGGCTCAGACACAAGAGGCATGTGGCAGGGTCTACAGTCAATCACGGACTACAAGATGAAATCCAGCCCAGTCACGGACCAGGATGTCTTGCTCCCAGGCAGACTAAATAACTTTTTTGCCCGCTTTGAGGACAATACAGTGCCACTGACACGGCCTGCAACGGAAACATGCGGTCTCTCCTTCACTGCAGCCGAGGTGAGTAAGACATTTAAACGTGTTAACCCTCGCAAGGCTGCAGGCCCAGACGGCATCCCCAGCCGCGCCCTCAGAGCATGCGCAGACCAGCTGGCCGGTGTGTTTACGGACATATTCAATCAATCCCTATACCAGTCTGCTGTTCCCACATGCTTCAAGAGGGCCACCATTGTTCCTGTTCCCAAGAAAGCTAAGGTAACTGAGCTAAACGACTACCGCCCGTAGCACTCACTTCCGTCATCATGAAGTGCTTTGAGAGACTAGTCAAGGACCATATCACCTCCACCCTACCTGACACCCTAGACCCACTCCAATTTGCTTACCGCCCAAATAGGTCCACAGACGATGCAATCTCAACCACACTGCACACTGCCCTAACCCACCTGGACAAGAGGAATACCTATGTGAGAATGCTGTTCATCGACTACAGCTCGGCATTCAACACCATAGTACCCTCCAAGCTCGTCATCAAGCTCGAGACCCTGGGTCTCGACCCCGCCCTGTGCAACTGGGTACTGGACTTCCTGACGGGCCGCCCCCAGGTGGTGAGGGTAGGCAACAACATCTCCTCCCCTCTGATCCTCAACACGGGGCCCCACAAGGGTGCGTTCTGAGCCCTCTCCTGTACTCCCTGTTCACCCACGACTGCGTGGCCACGCACGCCTCCAACTCAATCATCAAGTTTGCGGACGACACAACAGTGGTAGGCTTGATTACCAACAACGACGAGACGGCCTACAGGGAGGAGGTGAGGGCCCTCGGAGTGTGGTGTCAGGAAAATAACCTCACACTCAACGTCAACAAAACTAAGGAGATGATTGTGGACTTCAGGAAACAGCAGAGGGAACACCCCCTATCCACATCGATGGAACAGTAGTGGAGAGGGTAGCTAGTTTTAAGTTCCTCGGCATACACATCACAGACAAACTGAATTGGTCCACTCACACTGACAGCGTCGTGAAGAAGGCGCAGCAGCGCCTATTCAACCTCAGGAGGCTGAAGAAATTCGGCTTGTCACCAAAAGCACTCACAAACTTCTACAGATGCACAATCGAGAGCATCCTGGCGGGCTGTATCACCGCCTGGTACGGCAACTGCTCCACCCTCAACCGTAAGGCTCTCCAGAGGGTAGTGAGGACTGCACAACGCATCACCGGGGCAAACTACCTGCCCTCCAGGACACCTACACCACCCGTTGTTACAGGAAGGCCATAAAGATCATCAAGGACATCAACCACCCGAACCACTGCCTGTTCACCCCGCTATCATCCAGAAGGCGAGGTCAGTACAGGTGCATCAAAGCTGGGACCGAGAGACTGAAAAACAGCTTCTATCTCAAGGCCATCAGACTGTTAAACAGCCACCACTAACACTGAGTGGCTGCTGCCAACACATTGTCATTGACACTGACCCAACTCCAGCCATTTTAATAATGGGAATTGATGGGAAATGATGTAAATATATCACTAGCCACTTTAAACAATGCTACCTTATATAATGTTACTTACCCTACATTATTCATCTCATATGCATATGTATATACTGTACTCTACATCATCGACTGCATCCTTATGTAACACATGTATCACTAGCCACTTTAACTATGCCACTTTGTTTACTTTGTCTACACACTCATCTCATATGTATATACTGTACTCGATACCATCTACTGTATGCTGCTCTGTACCATCACTCATTCATATATCCTTATGTACATGTTCCTTATCCCCTTACACTGTGTATAAGACAGTAGTTTTGGAATTGTTAGTTAGATTACTTGTTGGTTATCACTGCATTGTCGGAACTAGAAGCACAAGCATTTCGCTACACTCGCATTAACATCTGCTAACCATGTGTATGTGACAAATAAAATTTGATTTGATTTGATTTGATTTGATTTGTGATGTAGCTGCTATATAAAGTGACACTTACAGCACCATCTAGTAGTGATGTAGCTGCTATATAAAGTGACACTTACAGCACCATCTAGTAGTGATGTAGCTGCTATATAAAGTGACACTTACAGCACCATCTAGTAGTGATGTAGCTGCTATATAAAGTGACACTTACAGCACCATCTAGTAGTGATGTAGCTGCTATATAAAGTGACACTTACAGCACCATCTAGTAGTGATGTAGCTGCTATATAAAGTGACACTTACAGCACCATCTAGTAGTGATGTAGCTGCTATATAAAGTGACACTTACAGCACCATCTAGTAGTGATGTAGCTGCTATATAAAGTGACACGTACAGCACCATCTAGTAGTGATGTAGCTGCTATATAAAGTGACACTTACAGCACCATCTAGTAGTGATGTAGCTGCTATATAAAGTGACACTTACAGCACCATCTAGTGGTGATGTAGCTACTATATAATGTGACACTTACAGCACTATCTAGTGGTGATGTAGCTACTATATAATGTGACACTTACAGCACTATCTAGTGGTGATGTAGCTGCTATATAAAGTGACACTTACAGCACCATCTAGTAGTGATGTAGCTACTATATAATGTGACACTTACAGCACCATCTAGTAGTGATGTAGCTGCTATATAAAGTGACACTTACAGCACCATCTAGTAGTGATGTAGCTGCTATATAAAGTGACACTTACAGCACCATCTAGTAGTGATGTAGCTGCTATATAAAGTGACACTTACAGCACCATCTAGTAGTGATGTAGCTGCTATATAAAGTGACAGTTACAGCACCATCTAGTAGTGATGTAGCTGCTATATAAAGTGACACTTACAGCACCATCTAGTAGTGATGTAGCTGCTATATAAAGTGACACTTACAGCACCATCTAGTGGTGATGTAGCTACTATATAATGTGACACTTACAGCACTATCTAGTGGTGATGTAGCTACTATATAATGTGACACTTACAGCACTATCTAGTGGTGATGTAGCTGCTATATAAAGTGACACTTACAGCACCATCTAGTAGTGATGTAGCTACTATATAATGTGACACTTACAGCACTATCTAGTGGTGATGTAGCTGCTATATAAAGTGACACTTACAGCACCATCTAGTAGTGATGTAGCTGCTATATAAAGTGACACTTACAGCACCATCTAGTAGTGATGTAGCTGCTATATAAAGTGACACTTACAGCACCATCTAGTGGTGATGTAGCTACTATATAATGTGACACTTACAGCACCATCTAGTGGTGATGTAGCTACTATATAATGTGACACTTACAGCACTATCTAGGTGTCATGTCCCTCTAAATAGAAACACTTTGAGTGAATATTTGTTCCAAAACCACAGAAAATATTCAACATATTCAAAATGAAAGGTTCTGTGTTTCAGGTCAGCAGTTAGTGGGCTTCTACAGAACTATCCTTCACTCTCCCTGAGAAAAGCACAAGATGAACAATTCTGCACAATAAGATGATAGCTTTTTTATTCCTACCTCGTAGCTCTGTGGTGCTGTCGGCTCTAGGAAGTGAAATATTACCTTACCCTCTTATAATGATCATCCATTTTCTCTACTGTCAGACCGAAACCCAGGAGGCTCTATTAGGGGAGGGACTTCAATGGAACGAGAGGAGAGGACTGCTCTTAAAATATACGACAAGAATCATTCCTTCTAATGGCCAAAGCCATGCTAGTTCAGAGGCAAAGGGTCTGTTTTTGTGTGTGTGTGTGTGTGTGTGTGTGTGTGTGTGTGTGTGTGTGTGTGTGTGTGTGTGTGTGTGTGTGTGTGTGTGTGTGTGTGTGTGTGTGTGTGTGTGTAAGTAATTGTGGGAGAGCCTGTATAAACCCCAAAACCGTATGTCAAAACCTCTAACCACCGTTTTTTATGGCCATGCCACTACTTTCACTATGCAGAGTGGAAGTAGAGTTGGTTATGGTTTAAGTAACAGCATACCGGCGTTGGTTGTTGTGGCTGAGTTTAATGCAAAGAAGATGACGACCCCCCCCCCCAAGTCTGGCACCTTGGATGAATAACTGAAACGTATTTACATTTATTCAGTCACTAATCATTTGAATTTGTTTTAGAGATTGTTTGTGAGAAGGAATACAGTACATCACTGGCTTTAGGAGGCTTAACATAGCGTACATCACTGGCTTTAGGAGGCTTAACATAGCGTACATCACTGGCTTTAGGAGGCTTAACATAGCGTACATCACTGGCTTTAGGAGGCTTAACATAGCGTACATCACTGGCTTTAGGAGGCTTAACATAGCGTACATCACTGGCTTTAGGAGGCTTAACATAGCGTACATCACTGGCTTTAGGAGGCTTAACATAGCGTACATCACTGGCTTTAGGAGGCTTAACAGCGTACATCACTGGCTTTAGGAGGCTTAACATAGCGTACATCACTGGCTTTAGGAGGCTTAACATAGCGTACATCACTGGCTTTAGGAGGCTTAACATAGCGTACATCACTGGCTTTAGGAGGCTTAACATAGCGTACATCACTGGCTTTAGGAGGCTTAACATAGCGTACATCACTGGCTTTAGGAGGCTTAACATAGCGTACATCACTGGCTTTAGGAGGCTTAACATAGCGTACATCACTGGCTTTAGGAGGCTTAACATAGTGTACATCACTGGCTTTAGGAGGCTTAACATAGCGTATCATCACTGGCTTTAGGAGGCTTAACATAGCGTACATCACTGGCTTTAGGAGGCTTAACATAGCGTACATCACTGGCTTTAGGAGGCTTAACATAGCGTACATCACTGGCTTTAGGAGGCTTAACATAGCGTACATCACTGGCTTTAGGAGGCTTAACATAGCGTACATCACTGGCTTTAGGAGGCTTAACATAGCGTACATCACTGGCTTTAGGAGGCTTAACATAGCGTACATCTCTGGCTTCACAAACTTAGCCTTACTGTCTTCAAGGAGGAAGTGTGATTGCGAGCTCTTTAGTAAAAGATAAGGACCACAGGATAGTTCTACCCTTGTTGCTATTATCAGTAACAGAGACATTAAGCTATGCCCTCATCAACCTATACTCCTGTAATCAATAATGAAGAACAGATAGAGCAGGTAGACGACAGGAAAGAGAGAGGGATGATGGAGGAGGAGAGAACCAAGAACAAGGCGGATGATAACGATGATGGATGATAATGGATGATGACCACACGGCTGTCGCCACGACAGCGGCTGGCTGGGTCGTTTGTCAGTGTGTGTGTGTGTGTGTGTGTGTGTGTGTGTGTGTGTGTGTGTGTGTGTGTGTGTGTGTGTGTGTGTGTGTGTGTGTGTGTGTGTGTGTGTGTGTGTGTGTGTGTGTGTGTGTGTGTGTGTGTGTGTGCGCTGAAAGC